>NC_081365.1:78481899-78729399 GCF_030684315.1 Stegostoma tigrinum
GCAAACAAAGCAAGGGTGACATGAGAAAGAAACCTTTTTTACACAGTGAGTGATTCAGGTATGGGAATACCCTGCCTGGAAATGAGGTGGAGGCAGGTTCAATTGGGGCTTTCAAGAGGGCGTTGGATGGTTTCCTTGCATACTGGATATTGGGAAAAGGTGGGAGGTTGGCACCAGGTAATAGACCCAGGCTCAGAATTAGAGCAGGCAAAGGTGTCATGGACTGATTGGCCTCTTTCTGCACCATAATAATCCTGTGATGATTGCAATAAGTACCACTCCATTTGGCCAGGTGTAATTTCTTAGCCTTTGGGGAGCTGGTATGGATCCAGCTGCTCCCTCCATAAGCTAGAGGCCTTGGTTGCCTCCATAGAAGGTGTGACACCCATCTTGGACACCCAAATCCAGTACGACATTTCATGGCTACTGGTTATGCATTTGGAGCTATCCTCCATCAGCGTCGCCTTGGGGGTGCTCTGCATTAATGGCTATTGTGGGGTTGGCGGCAGGTGGGTGGGACAGGGATGGGGTCACCTTGACCTTACTCCAGATGACCTTTGGCCTCAAGGTGAAATAGTGGTGCCAAGAGGAGGCCAAAGTGAGCAGGAGTGACAGTCAGGGACTCTGGGAGTTTCCTCTCAGGACATGCCAGATCCAGCCTGTCCCAGCTCCTCACCGCTTTTGGTGACTCCCATTGCCTCCAGGAGTTGAAAGTGCCCTTGAGGAGAGTGAGCTTTCATTTGTGTGGGAGATCCTAAACAGGCCAAGACCCCCCAGGCCCAACCCCTCCCAAAGGATGGCCAACTTCCAAGTCACCAGGATGTTCTGAATTGGCAAGGTCCCTCCACCTCAGCTGCAGGATTCAAGTCTACAGGGAGATAGGAGTGCGAAGAGAGAAAAAAGGAAAAGGTTTGTCACTTCAGTTTAATGAATAGTAATTCACTTGCAGTGATTCAACATCTGTTGTGGACTTTATTATTATTATGAGGACTGGAGAAGGTTCTGTAAAGTGAAAGGTGAAAATAAAAGTGAAATAGAATCTTCCGCTAGCAGGATTGGGCTGTGTTTCAATCAGCAGATCTTAGTCCCTGTCTCATAAGCAGAGAAGTGAGTGACTTGATGTCATGTCATCTATGAGGGAGCCACACACTGCTATAAATTGGGGATTGGAGTCAAGGTGCTACAGTTGAATCTTGGGGACACTAATGATTAGGGAGGAGCCAGGCCTGGGTTGTCAGTTGGTGGTCCCCACAGCCACACCTAATGGGATTGATGGTGGAATCTGCCATGTATCTGCTGGCCCCAGGAGAGAAAGTTCTGTGCCATGCTTAGGCTTCTCAAAGAGATGCTATTATTATTTGGGGTCATTAGGTGGGCAACGGGCAGCTCATTTGTCAACCTACCATCAGTATGGTGTCAAAAGGGGGAATGGATCACACTTTGTAGCCTACGGTAATATGATAATAGAAGCATTGTCAATAACAATGCTCTGGCATTGCAAGACTATGTTGAGGTCCCATTGTATTTTACAGCATGGCAGGGGTAATAAATGTATGAAGCAGCATACACACACACATACACAGAGTCGTATAGGCACGCATGGAGAGTCATTCACATGCACTTACAGACTCACACAGACACACACACAAGCACACACAGACGCACATAGATGCACAAAGACCTATGTGCGTAAATGCAGACGCAAAGGTATATACACAGAGACACACACACACAAAGATATTCACAAATACAATAGACACCAACTCATGTACACATAATGCAAACACACAGATATTTACACACACAGACTCATACGTTTTCAGAGAAATGTGCACATGTATAAACAGTATACAGGTTCACAAATACACAGCAACACCAACTCACATATTCACACTCGGACTCATATATACCGATACAGACTCACACATACATTAAACATATGGTTTTATAAATACACACAGACTCACATATTCACACACAATGCTCATATTCACACAAGAAGCCTCATATAAACTCACATATACATGCACACTGTCACATGTGCAGCTACACACACATTAACATCTCCACACATACTGAGTCACATATACAGATTGACAAATGTACAAAAGAGGCAAATACACAGACAGTCTCACACATACACACTCAGATACACACATTGCAAGCACAAACTGACATTCACCTACAAATATACATACTTAAATATACATGATCATCTTCATGGAGGTTGAAGCATACAATCAAGCTGTTCCTGTCTTTTAGGCAGTATTTGTAAGTAGAGAGGAGATAATCTTCTTGTGGGTAATTCTCAGGAAATGATCGTCAGAAATGGAAGTGAAAATTATATGGTTTGTACAACGGGCTCCACCACCTGTCCCCAAGCCCACGATGATGTTCATATACTCCAGGAATGACATCCTTTGGGCCCTTCACACTGAGATGGGGAACTTCAACCACAAAGAGTGACAAGAGAAATCGAGGCTCTGTTCAGCAAAGAATGGGTTAAGAGGAGACCTCATGTTTATGATTAAAATGGGAGTGTCGACGACAATGAACCAGAGTCAACAGAGTCTACAGTAGCTTGAAACTAACGAGATTGAGTCAAAAAAGAAAGGAGCATTTAAAGGGCATGAAATAATTGGCTAGAATTCTCAGAGAGACAATTATCACGATGGGCAGAATGGTCTTCTGCGCTGCAACATTTATTAATTCATTGTGAGCACAATAATGATCGGATTTTGAACTTGCCTGGCGAGATTTTGCAAACAGCTGAAATTATCTAATGGGATGCACAAACTAAATTAATGAGGAACCCAATTCAAGTCAGATAGGTTCAAAACCAGTATGTCAAGGATAAGTTCAAGTTATTGTATATAGATTTAAGTGTGGTATCTAATGTCAATTTAAATTGTAAATTTAAATATGGGTTTAAGTTTTAATTACAGGAAGATTTAAGAAGCGATCCTAAAAGTAATCAATAAGTAAAATTGCCTGGCATTCCAGTGCTACTTGGTTGAGGGGCCTAGATGTACCTCAGGGAGACAATGTCCACTGCTGTTCTGTCTCACTGAGCATTGACTGTCGGCTGGGGATTGTGGTATGACTCACCGCTCTTTCCATATCTTCAAACACTTCCCTGGCCTCCTCAAAGTTGCAGATTTCCTCAAAGCACTCTTTCTCCAGGTTGCCGGGCCTCAGCTCTTCCAGCAGGAAGTTGGCCCGTTTCTGCCTGCCCAATAACAGGGCTCGGGCGGTGTGGCTGGGGAGGAAGACTGAGAGGAGGCTTTGAGTTATTACTGAAAATCAGTATCAGGAACAACAAATTAACAAACTGAAAAGCAGCTGTGCTGTAACTAGGCTGTGCGCTCCCTGCAGAACTAACCTTTTTGATAGGCTTCGGTGGGAAACAGTGACCAAAGGACAAGCCCCAGAATCCAAGCCATTGTGAATAAAATGCCTGTGTAAACCCAGTGGCCTCAGTCTCTCTCCTAAAGCTGGATTATGTGCAACAAGGCTTAAAGTCCAATCTCTGGTTTTACTGGAACTTGTTTGTTTGTGTGGTCCGTCATTTTGTCCAGTTGATACGTGTAGGGATCACAATCACCTCTTTAGTTTGTGCAATTCTTGGAAAAAGAATAGTACGGTAGGGGGAATTTGTCTCTTTGGAGAAATTCTCCTCCCCAAGACCCACAAATTGTTTAGAATTCCAACTGTACGTACCTGGTGGCTCAGAGCTGACTTCTAAGCCGAACAAATTTGAAGAAAATCTTGCCAAAATGTGATTTCAGAATTTCTTTTTATCATTTCTGGGATATGCCTGTCACAAGCTAGGCCCAAGCATTTATTGACCCTCCCTAATTCACGAGAATTGTTATGGCAGAGGAGGCCATTTGGCCCATCAAGCCTGCACTAGCTCATTAAATGAACAATGTTGCCAAGTGCCAGTCTCCTGCCTTGCATATTATTTTTATCCAAATAATTATCCAATGCCCCTCTTGAATATCTCAATCGAACCTGCCTCCGCCACGTTTTCAGGCAGTGCATTCTAGATCCGAACTACTCACTGCTTTTCCTCACCGTTCCATCATCAGTAAATCACTTTAAATCTATGCTTTCTCAAATCTTGTTCATTTTACAAGCAGAAACAGCTTAACTACTCTGTTCAGTCCCCGCTCATGATTTTGAAAATCTCTCAGCCTTTCTCTCTCCAAGGAGAACAGCTTCAACTTCTTCAATCTATCCTCATTGCTGGCATTTTGCACCCCTAAAATCATTCATGTAAACCGTTTCTGCACTGTCTCCAATGTATTCACAACATGCCTATAACGGGACATCTAGAACAGTACACAATACTCCAGCTGAAGTCTAACAAGTGTCTTGTACAAGTTCAACATCACCTCCCTGCTCTTGTTCCTTTATGCCTGTGGCGGATTAGGGTTCCTGAGCCAGAACTCACCCAATCCAATTGCTTTGCCTTCTTCTTTTCTTGCTTTTCTTCTTTCCTTTTCTTTTTGTTAAACTGTTTTTCTCTGGAGGGAGTTCAGCTGTGGGTGCAGCATCGGCAACAGCAGCCAGGGGCTCAGACAGGGGCTTAAATGGTCAGCCACGAGAAGGTTTGTGTGCTTGGGCAGAACTCTGGCGGTAGCGGCATCGTGTAAGTGGCTGGGGGCCCGGAGAGATGCCAGAGCAGGACTTAGGCAGCCTGCGGCAGGGTGGCTGGTGAGCCCAAATGACATTTGGCAACGAGGTGGCAGCATGGAGGTGCAGGGATTGGGAGATCGAGCCCCAGTGCGGGGAGAGAGAGCTCAAGACCAGTGTGCGAGAGAGATTGAACCGAGTGCAGAGGGAGAGAGACAAAGCCCAACATGGAGGGAGAGATCGAGGCCAACACAGGAAAGAGATCGACCCAATGCAGGAGAGAGAGATCAAGCCCAGTGCAGGGGAGTAGAGTTTAAGTCCAGTTTGGGGGGGGAGGGAATTTGAGGCCAGTGGGGGTGAGAGATTGAACCCAGTGCAGGAGACAGATCAAGCCTAATGTGGGGAGAGAGATCAAGCCTAGTGCAGGGGAGAGAGATTGAGCTCAATGTAGGGAAAAATCGAGCTCACATTAGGGGAGAGCAGGGCAGAGATTGAGCCCAGTATGGGCAAGAAATCAAGCCTAGTGCAGGGGAGAGAGATTGAGCCCGATGTGGGAAAAATTGAGCCCATTTTAGGGCAGAGATTGAGCCCAGTGCAGGAGTGAGATGAAGCCCAGTTTGAAGGGAGAGACACTGAGCCCAGAGCAAGGATAGAGATGGAGCCCAGTGTGGGAGAGAGACCAAACCCAGAGCAGGGAGAGAGATCGAGCCCAGTATGGGAGAGAGATAGCCCAGTGCAGGGTGAGAGAGACTGAACCCAGAGCAGGGAGAGAGATCGAGCCCAAGATAGGATGAGATTGAACCCAGTGTGGGGAAAGCCCAGCGTTGAGCGACTGCAGGCCCATGGCTAAAGAAGTACTGTAATTTGGAGCTTTTAACTTTAATTCTTACTTACTAAGACAGAAACGATAATGTTGAACTTTTAACTTATTTCTTTTTTTTTGGCTTTTTATCCAAGATTTTATACCTAGGTATCTTATACCTAAGATGTTGCCATAAATGGCGATATTGTAAACTTTTCACTGTACTCCTGTATCCCTGTACTTGAGTACATGTGACAATAAAACCTAGTTCTAATTCTACTAATGCCAAGGATAATTGTATGCTTTATTAACTGCTCTCCAGCTGTCTTCTGCCACATTCAGTGATCTGTGTATGTGTGCACCCAGGTCCATCTGCTCCTGCACCCCCTATAGAATTGTATCCCCCCATTTTATATTGACTTTCTGAACAAAATGTATCACCTCACATTCGCTGTATAGAGCCCCATCTGCCAGCTAGCCGCACACTCCACCAACTTGTCAATGTCCTTAGACGGTTCTACACCGTCCTCTTCACAGTTTACAAAGCTTCCAAGTTTCATATTATCATTTCAATATTGAAATTGTTCCCTGTATAACAAGTTCCAAATTATTAATCTATATCAGGGAAAGAAAAGATATCAATACTGACCCCCGGGGAATGCCACTGCAAACCTTCCTCCAGCCTGAAAAATATCCATTGAACGTTACTCTCAGTCTTCTGCCACTCAGACAGTTTTGTATCCACTGACCCTTTTATACCATGGCCCATAAACTTTCCTCACATGTCTGTTGTGTGGCACTGCATCAAACACCTTCTGAATGTCCATGTACACCACGTCAACAGTGTTCCCCTCACCAAGTCTTTCTGCCACCTCTTCAAAAATCTCAAAAAGTTAATTAAGCATGATTTGCTCTTCAAAAATCTCCCAATCAACTCACCTTTTTCCATGCAATGACTAAATCAATTGCATGTAATTGTTTCTGGAAGCTTCCTTACCAGTGAAGTTAAACTGACCGGTTTGTTATTGTTGGGATTCTCCCTATAACCCTTTGTTGAACAAGGCTGTAATGTTTGCAATTTTCCAATCTCTCACATTTCTCCCAAGTTCAGGGAAGACTGAAAGATTCTGGCCAGTGCTCCTGCAGTTCCTCCTTTCACTTCTTTCAAAATCCTTGGATGCACCTCGCCTGTCCCAGGGCCTTGTTAAACCTAAGCACCAGCAGGATTATCAACATTTCTTACTTATCAGTTTGGAGCTATTCTAGTGACGGTTTCCTCCTCTGAAACCAGGGTCTGGGCTTTAGTAGAGATAGGAACAAAATCTTTATTTAACATCTCAACTATGTCACCATGTGTAAATCCCAATTTTGTTCTCTAATTAAGCTTACTCTTCCTTTAACCGCTCCTTTACTATTTATATTCCCACAGAAGACTTTGTCATTCCCCTTTATGTTGGCTGCCAGTCTTTCTTCATAATTTCTCCTTGCTTCTCTTATTTGCTTTTCCACCTCCTTTTGAAACCTTTTGTAATCCTCTAGTTTTTAATTTAATTTTTTTAACAGATGCCTTTCATAAGCACACTTTTCATTATCTTAATTTCTATCTATGTCATCATTTAGAGACCTCTGGATTTTATGTCCTGCCTTTCCCATTTATGGAATACGCCTTGACCGTGTGCAAACCGTCTCGACTTTGAACCGCTTAGTTAAAGTATTTCTCGCCAAACCATCTTTCCAGTCAATCTGCGCAGCTCTGTTTCAGCCCTATTGCAGTCTCTGTTTCAGTCTAGGCCCAAAACGTTAGTCTCCCTGCTCCTTTGATGCTGCTTGGCCTGCTGTGTTCATCCAGCTCTACACCTTGTTATCTCAGATTCTCCAGCATCTGCTGTTCCTACTATCTCTGCAGTCTCTGTTTATTGGTTTTTCTCAGTCTGCACTGTTACCTTCTCAACCATCACCCTGAATGTTGTAGTACAATTATTAATGTCCCCTAAATTCTCCCCCACTGACAATTAGTGTCTTTGGCCCATGTCATTTCCAAGAACCGGATCCAACAGTGCATCCTTCCTTGTTGGACTCGATGCATACTGTTGTAGGAGACTCTCCTGAACGCAATCCAGGAACATTTGCCTCTCACTGCACCTTACCATATCAGTATTCCCATCTACGTTTGGATAAGTGGTCTCCCGTTGTAGCTGCTTTACAATGTTGACGTCTTTCCATAAGTTCCCTGCAAATTTGCTCCTGTACACAGTTTCCATTCTCTAGATTACACCTAAGAATGTAATTGGAGCCTTTTTATTCCTTAGCTCTAGTCAAATTAATTGAACTCTCTGAGACATCCTTTGTCTCCACCACTGTAATGATCTCCTTAATCACTACTTTCATTCCATTTCCGTTTTGTTTGAACACCTTGTAGACAGGAATATTTAATCCCACAATATTGTCAATCTTTAATTACACAGCAAAGGTAATATTGTTACACCTCATTGGGGTAGCACACTGGAAATCAGCCCCACTGTTCTCAGGATTATCACTAAAACTAAAAGATTTTTGGAAAATTTGCAGAATTCTTTTAAACCCAGGTTTCTGTACTTAATATGAATTACTGGTTATTTAGTAAAGAAGGCAGATGCAGTTCCTGAGCTGGTAGAGATTTGATAACTTCTCTTTATCTTGTTCACAGCCCCAAGGTGTTTAGCAACCTGTGAACCAATCACATAGCTGTTGGCAGGCAGAAAGCTTTTGTTATTAACAACTGGTCAGTAGTCCACAGACCAGTCAGCTACCTTTTGCCAACCAAAGCTCCATCTTCATTTTTTTCAACTTTCCATAACCTTCAACTATTGCTGCAATCAGCAGCTGTGTAAACTTGGCTCACAATGAGTGTCGGGTTCCTTGATTTCAAGCTTGCGGCATTCCTCCAGCAATCTTTGGTTTTGAAACAATTCTTTTCACTTTTCTGTCTGCATTTAAAATTTAGTGAAATAAAAATAAAAATTCTCTTTTACAGTGGTGAGCAGTCTTTTTGAACCGCTGCAGTCCTTGGGGTGTAGGGTCTCCCATAGTTCTGTCAGGGAGGGAGTTCTAGAGTTTTGACCCAGTGACATGGAAGGAATGGTGATGTATTTCCAAGTTGGGACAGTGAATGGCTTGGAGGGGATCTTGCCAATTGTGGTGATGTTTCTACGCATCCGCAACCTTGTCCTTCAAGATGGTAGTGGTCCTGGGTTTGGACCTGCTCTTAGAGGGGTCTTGATGAGTTGCTAATAGACAATACATATTGCTGCCACTATGTGTCAGTGTTGAAAGGAATAAATGTTGAAGATGGTGTATGTGATGCCAATCAAGCGACCGCTTTGCACTGGCTGATGCCAAGCTTCTAGACTGTTGTTGGAGCTGCACTCGTCCAGGCAAGTGAGGAGTATTCATCACACTTACCTGTGCCTTGTTGTCAGGCTTTAAGGAGTCAGAAGGTGTGTTACTTGCCCCTAGCCTCTGGCCTGTTCTTGTAGTATTTATGTATCAAGTCTAGTTCAAATATTACTTGCCACTTAACTGCCCAAGTCTAGATATTGTTAAGATCTTGTTGCATTTGAACGTGGACTGCTTCAGTATCTGAGGAGTCATGAACGGTGCTGAACATTGTGCAATCATCAGTGAACCTGATGATGGAGGGAAGGTCATTGATGAAGCAGTTGAAGATGGCTGGGTTGAGGACACTACCCGAAGGAACTCCTTCATGGATGTCCTGGAGCTGAGATGCCTGACTTTTAACAATCATAGCCATCTTTGCACGTGATAACAAGGTGTAGAGCTGGATGAAGACAGCAAGCCAAGCAGCATCAGAGGAGCAGGAAAGCTGACATTTTGGGCCTAGACTCTACTTCGGAAATCGGGGAGGGGAAGAGGGTTCTGAAATAAATAGGGAGACAGGAGGAGGCGGATAGAAGATGTTAGAGGAGGAAATAGGTGGAGAGGAGACAAACAGGCCAAAGAGGCGGGGATGGAGTCAGTAAAGGTGAGTGTAGGTGGCGAGTTAGGGAGGGAATAGGTCAGTCCAGGAAGGACTGACAGGTCAAGGGAGCGGGATGAGGCTAGTAGGTAGGAGATGGGGGTGGGTTTTGATGTGGGAGGAGGGGATAGGTGGGAGGGAGGACAGGTTAGGGAGGTGGGGACGAGCTGGAGTGGTTTTGGGATGTGGTAGGGGGAGGGGAGATTTTGAAGCTAGTGAAGTCCACATTGATACCATTGGGCTGCAGGGTTCCCAAGCAAAATTCTGCCTCTTCGACCTGTCTGTCTCCTCTCCACCTATCTTCTCCTCTATCCATTTTCTACCTGCTTCCCCCTCTCTCCCTATTTATTTCAGAACCCTCTTCCCCTTCCCCATTTCCGAAGAAGGGTCTAGGCCTGAAATGTCAGCTTTCCTGCTCCTCTGATGCTGCTTGGCCTGCTGTGTTCATCCAGCTCCACAACTTGTTATCTCAAATTCTCCAGTATCTGCAGTTCCTACTATCTCTGAAACATCTTTGTATGTGTCAGGTATACTTCCAACCACCGGAGAATTTTCCCTAAATTTCAGTTGATTTCAATTCCAGTTGGCTGCCATGATGCTGCAATTGATTAAGCAATGCTTTGATATCAAGGGGAGTCACTTAGTGAGAACATTACTACTGGTAAAGACTACCTAATAGGACTGGTGATGACACCTTCCATCACATTATTAATGATCGAGACTAGACTGATGGGGCAGTAATTGGCCAGGTTAGATTTGTGCTCCTCTTTGCATATAGAACACAGCTGGGCAATTTTCCACTTTGTTGGGTAAATGCCAGTGTTGTAGCTATACTGGAACAGCTTGGCCAGGGGACCGGCAAGTTCTGGGACATAAGGCTTCAGTACTATTGCCGGAATGTTGTTAGGATCCATACCTTTGCAGTATCCAATGTCTTCAGTCAAACCCCATGATGATATCATGTTGGGTGAATCATTTGGCTACTGGTTGGAAATTATGATGCAGGGAACCTCCAGAGATGGCTTTGAGAGACTGTCCACTCAGCATGTCTGAATGAAGATGGATGCTTTAGCCTTGCCTTTTCTGTTTGGCTTCCCCATCATTGAGGATGCAGATACATGGACAAGAGTCATCTCAATATGTGTGTGGAGTCACATGTAGGCCAGACCAGGTAAGGGCAACAGATTTTTTACCCTCATTAGGCCATTAATGAAGCAGATGGTTTTTTTCATGACAATAAATATAAGTGTCATGACGATATCACTGAGGCTCCAATTCAATTCCAGGTTTTATAAACTGAATTTAAAATCACTGCAGTAGGATTTGAATCCAGTCCCAGAGCATTACCCTTAAACCTATGGATTTAAACTGTTGCACAGTCAAGGGGTATGGGGAATGGGCAGGAATATCCAGATGGGGTTTCACATCGGTGCAAAAGACAGGGTTAAAGCAACTGCAACAATCTTCAGCCACAAGTCATGAGTGACTGACCGATCTCAGCCTCCTGCAGTGGTAATGTTCCATAATGTTTAGCATCATTCATGGCTCCTCAGATACTGAAGCAATCCATATTCAAATGTAGCAAGTTCTGGATAATATCTGGGTTTGGGCAGACAAGTGGCAAATAACATTTGTACCACTCAAATGCCAAGCAATGGCCATCTCCAATAGGAGGAAACCTAACTATTTCCCTTTGACATTCATTTTTGAATCCTCCACAACAGCTTGTGGCTTATTCTTGACCAGAAACTGAACTGGAGTAGCAGTGTAAGTACTGTGGCTACAAGAACAGGTCAAAGGCAAGGAATCCTGTCATGAGTAACTCACTTCCTAACTCCCCAAAGCGTGTCCACAAGGCAAAGGTCACAAGTGTGATGGAATACTCCCCACTTGCCTGGATGAGTACAGCTTCTTGAGAGTTCTCAAGAAGCTTGACACCATCCAGGACAAAGCAACCCGCTTAATTAGCACAAGCTACATCCACAAGCATCCACTACCTCCATTACCGATGCTCAGTAGCAGCCGCGTGTACTATCTACAAGATGCCCCGCAGAAATCATCAAGGCTCCTTACCACCTTCCAAAGCTATTTGGAAGGACAACGGCAGCACATACATGGGAACCTGCAAGTTGCCTCCAAGACATTCACTATCCTGACTTGGAAGTAAATTATTATTCCTTCGCTGTCATTGGTCAAAGTCCTGGAATTCCCTCCCTTGGGGCATTATGGGTCTACCTACCACACATGGACTGCATCAGTCTGTGAAGACAATTCACCTCTACCTTTTCAAGGGTAACTAGGGATGGACAACAGATTTTGGCTCAGCCAGTGGCGCCCACATCCAGTGAATAAATTTTAGTAAGTCTAAAATCAGCCATGAGCACGTGGAATGGTAGAACAGGCTCAAGGAATGAAGTGGTCCACTCTTACTCTTTGTTATGTACCGAGGAGAAAGGTTTCAGTGAGTATAGCTATACCAAAAGTCACCAATAGAGGGAGATGACAACAATTTAATTGGTCGAAGGAGGGAGAGAGCGAGAGAGAGAGAGAAAACCAAAATGAGAGATAGGGAGAAGTTTCTCTGACTACACTGAATCAAAGAGAGACCTTGTGCAGCAAAGAGGCTGTTAGGACAGCTGCACCTAAGGCAGAGGCCAGTGTGGAGGATGGAATCTGAAATAATTTCACAGAGGCCAGGTCCTGTCACGATCTCAGCCTCCTGCAGAAGCAATGATCAATAATGTTTAGCATCATTTATGGCTCCTCAGATACTGAAACAATCCACGTTTAAATGTAGCAAGATCTGGATAATATCTGGGTTTGGGCAGACAAGTGGCAAATAACATTTGTACCACTCAAATTTTATTTATTAGCGTGCAATACACTGACTGTGGCCAGTTGGTCCTCAACTAAGGAAACTCTAACCTCCTGGTTTTATATTTTATTTCTTCCTGGTTATGTTAGTTAAGCCAAGGTTTTCCTGATTGGCCCATGTTAACAACCCCCAATCACTACATGCCTAAGTCTGGCAACATGTGTCTTTTGCTTGTAGCTTCTCCTGCGATGTTTCCGCCCCAGGTTCGGCTCCTCCGGTTAGGACTCAGACACAGGCAGCATGCACCAGCTGGTGGCTGGTCTCTTGCAGTCAGAGCATCTCAGGAGAGTCTCCTACTCTTCTTCCGGAGGTATTGAGGCTGCATCCATTTCAGAAACCTTATTTGACATTAGATGGAGGGGGAGCACCAATGGTTTTTGTCAGGCTTTCATGTTGTTCTGAGGGGCTGGGTTTGTTTTGCTCCTGTCCTGTTCATGAGGTAACAGCTTTCAGGTGATCCATGTGTTTGTTCAGGACTGTGTCACCTACCCAAACCAGGTAAGGACTTGACCTTACGTCAACCTCGCCTCGTACCCTTTTCCACGATTCTGGTACCAAACTTCATCCCCTGAACTAAATTGTCTCTCTCACTTAGAGGAGGCATTTGGCTGGCATTGGCATTCCTGTTGCCATTTCACCCTCCCCACCCCAGGTCCAGGAATATCAGGTTTAACCTGGTGCAGAGTCTTCTCCCCATCAGCTTCTCTGCTCGATCTATCCCTGTTGTTGTGTATAGGGTGGTCCTATAATCAGACAGGAACCGGGACAGTTTGGTATCAATTGATACTGTAGGATGCCTCTTTAAGCCTGCCTTCAATGTTTGGACTAGTTTTTCTGCTAGACTATTGGACAGTGGATGGTATGCAGCTGTCCTTATGTGCCAAATGCCAATGGACATTAAGAAATGTACAAATTCCCTGCTGGTAAATGATGTTCCATTGCCTGTGACCAATACTTCTGGAAGTTTGTGCATCGCGAACGATGCTCGCAGCTTCTCATTTGTCATCCCTAAGTTTTCTGAACAAACTTCATGCACATCCAACCACTTTGAATGGGCATCCACCAAGACCAGGAACATTGAACCCATGAAAGGACCAGCATGGTTGACACGCAACTGAGTCCAGAGTTTACCAGGCCATTCCCATGAATGTGGGAATGCTGATGGTGACCATTTTTGTCCTTGTTGGCTTTCTGAGCCCTGCCCCTGACGCAGGTATGTTGGCATCCAACCCTGATCACCAGACATAGCTTCTTGCCAGCATCTTCATGTTGGACACTCCTGGATGACCCAGGTCTGGTGACCTTTACTCGAACAATAACCTTTGACTCCCACTTAATACACCATCGTCTACAGTGATCTGGTCCTGCCAGATCCAAGAAAGTTTCAATCCTGCTTGAGATGGTCCTTGTTTTTCCCCCATTACCACCAGCTGTTTCAGTGTTGCTAGGACAGGATCACCTTTGTCTGCAGCCAGATGTTGCCCACAGTGACTGGAAGGGTGTCCAGAAAGTTTAAAACCAAAATGGATTCTTCCAGGGGAGGTATAATCAGTGGAGGGTCTGCCAGGGGGAGGTGGCTCAAGGCATCTGCATTAGCCACTTGGCTTCCTGGATAGTGCTCTAGCTTGTATGTGCTGAGAATAAGGGCCCAACACTGAATTCTACCAGAAGCTATGGACTGCCCTGCCTTGTCTTCCTTCAGTAGCCCGAGCAGGGGTTTGGGATCTGTTACTATGACAAATTACCACCTATAAAGGTAATGGTGGAATTTCCTCACATTAAAGATAACTGCAATTCCTTCCTTCTCTACCTGGGCATACCTGTATTTGGCACAAGCCAAAGTCCAAGAAGCATATACTGTTGGGCGTTCCTCTCAGTTGGGTTACCGGTGAGCCAACGCTACTCCAATACTGTACAAGGAGACATCACGTGTCAGCACTAATTCTTCCTTTAGATCGTAGTGGGTCAACACCTTAGATGGCAGTAGTTGCTTTTTCACTTCCCTAAAGGCTACTTCTTGGCTTCGCGACCATTTCCAAGGCTGACCCTTTTTCAATAGCAGGTGTAAGGCTGGCAAGGCGGAGGCCAGGTCGTGTATGAATTTTCTGTAATAACTCACTAATCCAAGGAAAGACCTAAGCTCTGGTATAGATGTGGGAGCTGTGGCGCCTTCGATCACTCTCACTTTACCTTCCAATGGGTGTAACCCGGTTTTGTTGACTCTGTAACCCAAGTAGGTCACTTGGGGAGCCTGGAACACACATGCTTCCCTTCTAAGGCATACTCCCACCTGGGAGGAATGTTTAAGCACTATGACCAAGTTCTCTAAATGACCTTTATCGGAATCCCTGTTACTGGAACATCATCCAGATAAATAGCAACCTGGAGTAGATCTTGTAGAATGTTCTCCATGGTCCACTGGAACATGGCACAGGCTGACGATACCCCAAATGGCAGTGTTGTATATTGCTATGAGTCCTTATGAGTATTAATTGTAACATTCATCTGGCACTCCTCATCCAGTCGCTATTGCAGGTAGGCGTGGCTCAGGTCCAACTGTGTAACGGACAGCCCCTCTGCCAATTTTGTGTACAAGCCCTCTGTGCGAGAGATTGCCTGTTTATCCAGCTGCAAGAAGTGCTTTACCTCTGTTTGCTTAGAATCCCCACAAAGGTGAACCGAACCACCAGGCTCCACACTCGGTACAACCGGTGCTGCCCATTCTGTAAACTGCACTGGTTTGATGATTCCTTTGCTGTCCAGCCTCCTGATTTCCATCTCTTCCTTTGCTCACGAGGCAAAAAATTTGGGAATTGCTGCCTGATCAAAATGTAAAGTTGCTTTGTCCCCTTTGATAGTCCAAAGCCCTACCTGAAATAGTCCAGGGTATTTCACTAGGACTTCACTCAGGCAGCCATTTTCCAAATGAAATATGTTGAGCCAATCAAGGTGAATTTTTCTCAACCAATTCCACCCCAATAGGGCCACTTGGGCCTTAGCCTTTTATTGCCATCAGTGGTAACTGCACCCGCTGCTTCTCTAAGAAGACTGGAGCCAAAGTCATACCCTTAATTTGCAGTGTTTCCCAGTGTATGTTCTCAGTCTGGCTGAGGCCTTACACAATCTTAAAGGTTGGAGTACAGAGCAAATCTTGTTGTAGACAGATTCTGCAACCACAAATACAGTTGCACCACTTTCAAACCCCGTGGGAACTGGGTGAATATTTAACTGAACGTTTCCCTCCGATTTGGGTATCACTAAGCAATTTAATTGCTCCATTTGAGGGACTTTCCAAGGTGTGCACTCTCCTGGGTACTGGCCTATGGGTTTTCCGACTCCACACAGGCCTGCAGAGCTCCTTTGTTGTTTCGAGCCCGCATACAGGCAGCAACTACAATGGGTCACCAGCCCAGATCCTGAAGAACTGTTTAGCCACTTGGCAGAGGTTCAGCTTTGTCGTGGGGTTCTGCAGTGGGTTGGCCTAGGATCCCTCTGCTCAGGACATGTCCTGCATGAGGGCTCTGTGATTGCCTACACTCAAATGGTGTTCCCTAACCTCAGTTGAACAGGTGAGGGTGTCTAATTCCTTCGGGATAGCCTGTAGAGGCCATGCTCCACTTGCCACATTTTCCAAAGACAGCGCCGGTTGCAGTGCCTGTTTGAAGCCCAGTCGGGCTTCAGCTGGTAGGTGCTTCGGCATGGCCACGTCATTAATCCCACATACTGAATGGTCTCTCAGTATCTCATTCAGTGTTAATCTAAAATCACATGCCTCTGTCAGTCATTGTACCCTTGGCCAAAAATCCTGATATGGACTCTCACCGGTTCTCTAAAAGTCGAATAAAACCGACAGTGTCTCAGAGTTACAGGAGATTTGGGGTCATAATATATCTTAACCAATACTGTAAACTCTTGGAAGATTTTAGTGTCTGGTGCCTCCGGGAAAGTTAAGGCCCCTGTAACTGAAAAGGCTGCAGGTCGACATACAGTCAGAAGGATTACTTGCCGCTTTCCATCTGCCCCAATGTCATTAGCACAGAAAAAAATCACATTCTTTCCACATACTGGGCCCAGTGTTCGACGGCAGGGTCAAATGAGTCAAGCTTCCCAAATAGAACCATGATGCCGGAAATGCCCACCCCAACCCGGAGATGACGGTCGCAAGCGAATCTTCTTCAGGCACGTCCAGTTTCCTCCTGTCGCTGCTGAAATAACATCAGAGGCCAGGACCCATAACCAAGTCGCTGTTTATTCACTAATATTCACACTGGCTGCGGCCCGGCCAGCTCAGAGTCGGTCCTCAACTGAGGAGATTCTAATATCCACATTATATGTTTTTTTCCCTAAACTTCTACGCTGCTGCCATTTAGCAGTATTTTCCCCAGCACCTTTGCTGTGTGTGTGCAGGCATGAGAAATGGTTAACTTAATTAACAGGCCACCACCAGGAAACACACCCATGGGACCAAAGCATCAGTATCAAGCAGATCGGGGCAAAGCCTACGTGAAAGAAAAAGTGAGGGCAAGGGTAGGGATCCAATTAAAATGGAATTGGAGGGGGAGATAAGGCACTCCACACCCTGCGGTGCCCACCTCTCCCGAAAGGTATTGAGAGTAGTGGTGGACACTGCGTACTCCTTTCCCAGGCATACCCGGGCATGAACGTACCCACAGAAAACGGGTGGGCAATCGAACTTCCAGGTTATATTGCTAAGCCAGTTCTTTCCTGATTGGCCCAGGTTAAGAACCCCAATCAAGATGGATAAGCATATGGATGTACATGGAATAGTGTAGGTTAGATGGGCTTCAGATTGGTATGACAGGTCGGCACAACATCGAGGGCCGAAGGGCCTGTACTGTGCTGTAATGTTCTGTGTTTAGGAACCTTGTGGTCAATGAGATCTACCTGGTCCCAATCACTGCAGAATCACAGGTTGAGACCTGTGGCAAGCTCTGAAGGGCCCTCCCAATGAAACCTTTTTTGTTGTTGGGGAGGTGATGGCCTAGTCGTGTCATCACCAAAGTGGTAATCCACAGACCCAGTGGACCTGGATTTGAATCCTACCATGGCAAATGGTAGAATTTGAATTCAATAAAAAATAAGGAATTAAGAATCTAAGGATGTCTATAGATTGATTGTTGGAAAAACCCATCCGGTTCACTAATGCCTTTTAGGGAAGGAAACTGCCATCCTTACCTGGTCTGGCCTGCATGTGACTCCAGGCCCACAGCAATGTGGTTGACTCATAACTGCCCTCTGGGCAATTAGGGATGGGCAATAAATGCTGGTTAGGCAGCAATGCCCTCATCCTTCAAATTAATTTTATAAATGCAAGAATTGACTTCAAATTGGACAATAGAATTTAAATTGAGGAGAGCTGTGGCAAAATTCAAGAAGATGTTAATAAAATGGGTGTGGTGTATGCTCCAAATAAGTCTTAAGAGAAAACAGGTATTAATAAAATTATGAGGGACTCAGTTAGGGTGAATAGCCAAAGCCTTCTTCCCAGAGTAGGGGAGTCCAAAACTAGAGACCATAGGCTTAAGGTGAGAGGGGAAAGATTTAAAAGGGACCTAAGGGACACATTTTCTACTCAGAGGGTGGTGTGTGTATGGAATGAGCTGCCAGATGAAGTGGTGGAGGCTGGTACAGTTACAGCATTTAAAAGGCATCTGGATGGGTATGTAAATAGGAAGCGTTTAGAGGGATGTGGGCCAAATGCTGGAAAATGGGACTAGATTAATTCAGGATAACTTGTTGGCATGGAGGATTTGGATCTGTTTCCATAAAAACCAAAAGAACTGCGGATGCTGTAAATCAGGAACAAAAACAAAGTTGCTGGAAAAACTCTGCAGGTCAGGCAGCATCTGTGGAGGAGAAAACAGAGTTAACAGAGGTTCTGAGGAAGGGTCATTTGACCCGAAATGTTGTCTCTGTTTTCTCCTCCACAGATGCTGCCTGACCTGCAGAGTTTTTCCAGCAGCTTTGTTTTTGTTCTGTTTCCATGCTTTCGAGCTCCATGACTCGATGACTTTATGAGATGCTATGCTTTGATTTAAAAAATAAAACACTTCGTTTCTTCTTGAATAGGGAATGCCTGAGTAGGGAAAAGGATCCATATGTAAAGATACTCAATTCACCTTCCCTTGGATTGCCATTTTGCTGCTGTAGAGAGGGTTGAATGGTCCATTGACCCTGAGTGCAACACCGTCACAAGTTCTCAACCTCTGACTGGGTCACCCATGATGGTAAGGTCAGAGGGGAGGAATGAGACAAAAGGCAATCCGAAACAAGTCCTCAGTGGCAATCCAGTTCGAAAAATACTCGTGTGACATCTGTGGCTGGAGCAGGAAGGAGATCCCTAGTCAGGCATTGAGAATTCCTCACCACTAGACCTGGATCTACCTTCTGTCAAAAACTGCGTGTTTGCTGATGAGCAACAACATTCCCGGGGTAAAGGATTCCTACACAAAGTGTCTGCAACACCTCTTAACCTCCCTGCGCCAGTACACACACACACACACACAAACACACACACACAAACAACATACACATTCACACACACACATTCACACACACGCGCACACACGCACACACACAGACTCACACAAACGCATATTCACACACGCGCACACACACAGACTCACACAAACGCATATTCACACACACACACACATTCACATGGTCATACACACGCACACACACACTGAGACACACACACACACACATGCACACACACACAGACACACACACATACTCACACACACACATACACGCACACACAAGCATACACATACACACACACACACTCGTGTACACACACACACACACACACACACACACACACACAGCCGCACACACTCGCACACACAACCCAAGCCCTGAGGTGACTGGTGAGAGTTCACATGAACAGGTTTGAGAGATTGGGACCTTTTACAGCTGAGATCAGGAGGAATTTCATCCGTTAGATAGTGGTGAATGTGTGGAACTCATTGTCACAGAAGACTGTTTAGGCCAAGTCATTGAGCGTATTGAAGACAGAAATGAGCAGGTTCATGATAAGAAAAGGGATCAAGGGTAACAGGGAGTAAGCAGGAGAAAAGCGTTTGGGAAACATATCAGCCATGACCAAATGGCAAAGTAGACTCGATGAGCCAAAATTAAATTCACTCAAAACCCATTAATTTAGAGTAAAAAAATGACTTATCTCTTTCCCTACAGTAGCTACCTAACCAATCGAATATTTTCAACAAATTCAGGTCAGAAGTTGAGGTGTCCTGACGGTATTGCACTCAGGGTCAATGGACCACTCAACTCTTTCCACAGTGGCAAGGTCTTGTGTCAGATCCTGTATATCTGCACTATTTTGCTTTATTATTGAACCTCACTTAGACAAAAGCAAGAGAACTATGAACAGTCCTGTGGCTAGATGGGGTGTTTCAAACAGTTGTGAAGTTTAGGGTCTCGGCAAAACTGAATACATGGAACCAAGAATTTGAATTCCCGCTCTAACCACAAAAATGGCACTTAAAATGAACAAATTAGGTGTGAAAAGTTTCTGGTTTTGGTCTGGGCAGTGACGCTGTATACAGTCTGTGACTGTAAGCCTGGGGAAAGGCAGATGTCATTTCCACGGTATTTTCATCAGGTTCCCAATCTCTTTGGAAAATCCACATGCAAAAAGTTGGGGAACACAGGTAAAAGTGTCTTGATGATTTGTAACAGCTGGAATAGGCAAGAGTTAAATGTTCCAGTAATTTCAAATAGATAAGATACATGTTTTACTGTGCTTGATTGCTCACAGAAGTCTACCCTAAAAAGGTGAGAATTAGAATTAGAATTAGCCTTTATTGTCACAGATACTCAGTGAGTACAGTGAAAAGTTTATACAGCGCCTCTCACAGTGTGCCACTGAGGTACAAGGGTATGTAGGTACAGCTTCTTTAGTTACAAGATCTTAGAAAGTAGAGAAATAAAACGTCCAACATTGCAGAAATAAAAGTCCAGAACAACGTTCTCCCAACCCAAGACACACTGGCACCTAGCCTCCAGTCCGCACCAAGCCCTGGCTCCGGGCTGTTGCTGATTTCACCTTAAGGATCATAAGGCTGGGAGATTATTTCAGAGCACCACACTGGGCCAAAGGCGCCGCACTGGGCAGAGGACACCACACCGGGCTGAAAGGATGCCACACTGGGAAGCTGCTGTGCTGGTAGGCTGCCATGGAAGGCCATGGTGCCAAACCGGGAAGTCGCCATGCTGTGAGACCACCATGTGGGGAGGCCACCATGGGATGCTGCTGTGCCAGCCTGGCAGGTTGCCAATTGTTAGAGGCTGGGAGTCGGCCAGAGGCCGGAAGCCATCGCTGGAGGCTTAGCAGGTAATTTTACATAAAGTTTGACAGATTTAAGTGATTATTAAATAATAATCTATGCTTATTGCAATTTTTATTTTGATGCTAAAGATGAGACTCTTCAATGATTGTGATGTCCTTGCTGAAACCGAAATACTTGTGGATAAGGCAATCACTCTTCCAACGCATCTTCGAAATTTGGACTGCGTGTAGACACTGCCTCAAGACCCTTGAGAAGTACCATCAATGCTGTTTGAGATAGATTCTCCATATCTCCTGGGAAAACAGGCATACTAACATCAGAGTCCTTGAAGGAGCCAATAGCACCAGCATCAAGTCCATGATCAATCGAAACCAACTCTGCTGGGCCGACGATGTGCCTGGGTTTTGACTGTCAGCTAAATCTTCCTTGGCCAGCTCAAGGAAAGGCACCTGAATGAGAGGAGAAGAAAGGAAGCATTTCAAAAACTCCCTGAAGGCTTCCCTCAAGAAATGCAACATAGATGTCAACTTGTGGGAGACCCTCATTCAGAAAAATTGACTTGGAGGAAACTCCTGTATGAAGGGACACAATTCTTTGGGACCACCTCGGCAAGAGGAAGTTTGAAAAAGGAACTGGAAAAAAGAATGTCAATCGTCCCAAGGCCGAGGACCACTTCCACCTCCAGAAACACCTGCCAAATGTGCAGTCAGATATATGGATCGAGAATCAGGAGCATCAGCCAAACTGAGACCCACAAAACTCTGACCAGTGACACGGAATTTCTGAGTGGGCAATCATACTCATTGGTGAGTGAAAATGATGACCTCCCTGCGCACCTCCACTCTACATGCCTTTACAGCTCTCCCCTCCCCGATCCACCTAGTCCCACCCGTTGATTCTTCACCAAACCCTCCTCACTCTGTATTTCCCTGTGGTGACCCAAGATTTATGGCCAAGCATACAACTGGCCATCCTTGTTGCTCATGGCAGCCCCTGTAAAACTAGAACACCAAAATTGTTCCCACACCCTCTGCTCCCTTGATGTAAAATGAACTCTGCAAAATATTCCCAAGAGATTTCCTGTGTCTTTAAAAATCAGGTAGGTGAGGCCACTTGGTCCACTGAGCCTGTTCAAAATCCATCGTATATTTACTGTATGGCTAAAACCCTTGGAAGAGAATTTGAGCAAATGTCCCGGTCACGATGGGCAATATTTGTGAACACTGATAACTTATCAAGCATGTTTCATAATATTTGCTTTGATTTCATTTGAGTGCACCCTGCTGGCTTTGTTGTCAGTTCACCCATTCCAAAGCTTAATCATTAAAAGCAAACGTCTGTCTGAAATGTCCCGAGATTAGCAAAAGGATTCAGATGGAAAGTCCTTTGTTTTGACAATATTGATGAATTTTCTGGGCAAGCTTGTTGTTGTCTTGCCTAATTCAGATTTCCTGAAACCTGGTTGCACAGTACTGGAACCGTGTGCAGTTGAAATGGGTTTTCAACAGAGGAGATCAAAGTCATGTGCTTAGCAGGACGAAACAACAATGTAGAGAGCAGAACAATACTTGAGGGAATGATACACATGTTGCCACGCAAAGCAAATTTCCAAATTTGCTGAATGATAAAACTATTACACAGAAAACATCATGCAAATTCTTGGGGAAATCGATGTAAGCCTGACAGCAGAAGTTGGGAGTGTGGTGGGGTAATGCCAAAAGATCAAATAATCCGAAGACCAAGGCTTGGTTCAAGTCCCACCATGGCAGCTGCTAGAATTAAATTCAATTAATAAAATCTGGAGTTTAAAGCTCCTTTGGCCCGTTAGGTCTACCTACAGGACATGGATACCAACCCTTCTCAAGCACAATTAGGGATGGGCAATAAATGCTGGACTCGCTAGTGATTGCCCAAGTTCTATGGTTAAATCTGTAAAAATAAAACTAAAGAACAGTGGTCTCTATCTTAGTTGGAGCCAACATCCCTGAATTGCCTTGAAATTAAAGGTTAATGTTCCTATTGCTGAAGTGACCAATCCAGTCGCAACATCAGAGTTGTAGAATAATACAGCGTTGAAACAGACCTTTCAGTCCAACTTGTCCATGCTGACCAAGTTTTCCGAACTAAACCTATTTGCCTGCATTTAGCCCATGCTGATGTCAAAAAAAATACAGTGGGGCTTTTTTTCCCTGTTCGGTGTGAAATAGCAAGTTCGAATAAGTGTCAAGATACAGCCGAGTGGGTCAGGTGATGTCTTCGCTCGTTCTGATTGGCAGAGAAGGCATGGAGCATAACAATGGATACATCAGGTGACAGAAGTGGCTGGGTTTGGGCCTGAAGTGGGAACTTGAAAGTAGGCCATCACCTTTCGGGATTGGGGTTGGCGTGTGGGGTACATTTTTGTCCTGCCCTGGGTGCTTACCTTGATCAAGGACCACAAATCCATTCAAGTGCAAATTCTTTGTGTCCAACACCCTCCAGGTCTTATTTTCAAAGGGTGATGCCTATTGTGAGAATTGTCAGTCACAATCTACTCACTCACCTCTCTTTTTAAGGCAGAGGGTCATTGCAAAGAGCAATTGTTGTAACATCAGACAGCTCATTAATTTGTTTTTGATTATGCTTTTAAAGGTGCACAGGGTCATTTTTACCAGGATTACAAGGCTATGGTCATTTTTTGTGTTGCAGCGGTATGTTCCAACCTCTGAGCTAGGAGGTCCAAGTTCAAGTCCCACCTACTCCAGAGCTGTATCATGACATCTCTGATCTCGCCCAGCATACTCCCTGTATACCTCTGCCTGAGTCTTTTTGGATCTGTACATCCCTGCTTACTATAATCTGCCTGTACTACTAGTAAACAAATCTTTTCACATGGCAACAAATCAATCAATCAAACAGGTTGATTAGAAAGCAGGAAGACTAGAGGTGTGCCTCACACTCCTGATTTTTGGATACCTGGTATAGAGGGGTGAGGGCAGGCTACAGGATCTCCTCATTGATCTGCTCCTGGCCTTGGCCGAGGGGGTCATTAACAGGTCCAGGTGGTGGGTTGTGGAGCGGGCCATAGATTGGTGATTGCCACCCTGGTGCCCAGGTGTCCTTGGAGAAGGAGCATGTGGTGTGCACCGATCCTCTCACGGCATTCAGGGTGTGGTGGACACCACAGGGGATACAAAGGCCCATCTTCCCCTCCAACCCAATTTTCAATTTAGCCCTCTCCCTGTTTCTTCCTTACCTTTTGGTGTTACCTTTGATGGTTTTTGCAGCTAGTTTAATCAACTGAGAACACGGGTGATTAGTCATGGTGGATAACAGAAGCTTATATGGCTCAGTGGTAGTGTGTCAACCTCTGGGTGAGGAGGCCTGGCTTCAAGGTTTGTAGGATCATCTCTGAACATGTTGGTAAGAAAAATATCAATAAAATCTTGAGTACCAGGAGGCTAATTAACTAACACATAACAGGACATAAGGGATCTTATGGCACAGTGGTAGTATTCCTCTGTCTGTGCCAGGAGGCTTGAATTCAAGTCCCACCTTCTCTAGAGATGGTTTAGGTGGATGCACATGATAGAAACTTACAGAATACTGAGAGGCCTGGATAGAGTGGACATGGAGAAGATGTTTCCCCGAATAGGAGAGACTAGAACCCCGGGGCACTGCCTCAGAGTGAAGGGATGAACTTTTACAACTGAGATAAGGGGGAATTTCTTCAACCAGAGGATGTTTAATCTATTAAACTCATTGCTTCAGAAGGCTTTGGAGACCAAGTCTTTCAGCATATTTAAGACAGAGATAGATAGGTTCCTGATTTGTAAGGGGATCAAGGGCGACAGGAGGACAGGGCTGAGAAATATATTGGCCATAATTGAAAAGGGGAGCAGACTCGATGGGCTGAGTGGCCTAATTCTGCTTCTATGTCTTATGGGCAATGAAGGTAGATTGACCATTGACCTGGAGGTGGCTATTTCCAATGGCTGCAGCCCAATATTACATGAGAGGCAGGCTGCCAGCTCCCAGCCCTGGGGAAGCTTTGTACATGCCATAATGGTGAAGGGAGCTGCTCTGATACCATGCTGCAGTCTTCCCAACCACAGGGGAAGGAGATGGCCTAGCAGCGTTATCGCTCGACTGTTAAGCCAGAGACCCAGATAATATTCTGGGGACCTGTGTTTGAATCCTACCACGGCAAATGTTAGAACTTTAATTCAATAAATTTCTGGAATTAAGAGTGTAATGATGTCCATTGTTGATTGTTGGAAAACCCCTAATGCCCTTCAGGGATGGAAATTGCCATCCTTACCTGGTCTGGCCTACATGTGATTCCAGACCTACAGCAATGTGGTTGACTCTTATCTGCTCTCTGGGCAAATTGGGGATGGACAATAAGTGCTGCCTGGCCAGTGACACCCTCATCCCATGAATGAATAAATGCTGCATGCACACCATTACCCCAGACTCTGGTAGAATCCCTACTGCTGTACCTGTCACTGTTCATTGTGACTATGTTGTTCAGTTTATCTGTCATTTGTGTACATGTGACAATGCTCAGTGTGTCCATCATCATCCAAGTAGACTGCTCATGCTGTACTACCCTTTATAATTCTCACTTAGTTGTGTTGTGAAAGTCTACATTGTACATGAATAATCATCAAATGGTCTTATCTTTTGTTACTTTTAGTAATAGATGTTTATGCTACAGCGTACAACTGCAGCCTGTAGTAGTCTGGGAAAATCATTGAAGATAGAAATATAGGAATAGGGAGCTGGAATAGGCCATTTGGCCCATCAAGCCTGCTCCACCATTCAATATGGTCACAGCTGATCGTTTGTCAATGCCACAATCCCACTCTTTCCTGCTGTCTCCAATATCTAGAAATTTAACTGTTTGTTTCTTGAATATATTCAGTCAGTCAGCCTCCATAGTCTTCTGTGGTTAAGAAGCCCATATGATCACCACCCGTTCAGTTAAAATTTCTCTGCACGCAAGCCCAAAATGACATAGCCCATAGCTTGACACAGTGATCCCTTATTCTGAGAACCTTCCCCCTTCCCCTCTCAGCCAGGGGAACTATCATCCCACATTCAGTCTGCCTAGCCCTATCTGAACAGTATACATTTCAAAGCGGTCTCCTCTCGTTCCTCAAAATTCTAGTTAAGGCAGGTCCAGTGGACCCAATCAGGACCCTACTTTTACAACATCATCGGCATTACAGTGAGGGTTAGGAGGTGGTTATGACAATCTGTGGGATATGTTCAATCTCATTTGTAAACTTAAGGGCTAGTCAACAGCAAGGCAGGACTCACTACTGCCTCTGGAGAAAGCTGTCTACAATGGTTTTGCATTGAGTATGAGCCTACTTTCACATTGCTGTTATCTATAGGAGATTCATAGTGTTAATCATCGATGTTGTCAGGTGGGCTGAGCAGCCAATCAGACCAAAGAATTCTCACAAACTGCAAACTATGAAATAAAACATTCAGATTAATGTTCACTTTTTAATTGTCCGCCAGGGAATGAAATAAGAATTGGCATATACATATATGGGGCCAAGGTAGAAACTGAACAAGTGTGAAAAACAAATTATGTTTTCTTACTTTAAAAATCATGGTACACTTATCACAGAATGACGGTAATGAGAACCCATGCTTATAAAATTAATATTTCAGGGCTAAAGAGCTGGTTAATGAGGAATTAGAACTTTGTACGTTGTAAAAACTCAGTTGCACCCCGTCTAGCAAGGCATACTAATTAAAATATTGTTTCTGGAAGATGAGAATGGTGTGTAAAGGACACAAGGTTATGTCATTTCAGTGATTCTATGAAGACAGCAGTGGCTGGCTCCTTGGAGGTACAAAATATCACTGATAGCAAATCCCTGACTGAACTACACATGACTGACCACCAGAGATTGTGGTTCTTTCTACACAATGTTAACAATGATGACTGATAAGATTTTCACCATCCCTACAACCATCAATTTAGATCCAAGGCAGATAAGCTATTTCTGTGGGTTATTGATGCAACTGAGATTTTTGTGGAGTTGGTACAGCCTGAATCTGTGGGTTCCATTAAAGCGTGCTCATTATTTCAGCAATGATGGGTTATTTTTTGGGAGCACTGGCATGCCCTGGCGCGGACGTACTTGAATGCAGAGTTTCTGGCGCAAGAGTAGGGGCACTATCACTGTGTTCTACGAGGGCCCTGCTGTTTTGAGTAGAAGATACTTGTCTAATAACCATTCTGAGCCATCTGAGGTATCTTGACACCTTTGTGTAGATGCCATATTTTCCCTTCTGGGCACATCCTTCTCCCCAGCTGACAATGCCAGTCAAGAACCAAGTGTTCTTGTGCTCTGTGACATGAGGCCCACCACTGTCTCCTTGGCAGGCATCTTTGCTCTCGTCTTTGTAGCCAGCGCAGAACATGTTCTGAGACACGGGGTACTTGCTAGACTCAATGCACTTTGCCCGATCGACGTATGGCACTGTGAGGCGCTGGAGCTTATCAGCTGGCATCCCATGGTCAATGACACGGCCCCAACCACTGACTAATGCATTTGGTGCTTTCATCAGCACCGTGTCTGCAAATTCTCTTTGGGGCAGGCAGATTGGGACCACATACTGGTTGAACTGCATGGGTTTCTTCAATAGCAGGACCGCAATATCATTGTCGTAATTTTTGCGTTGGAATCTCTGGTGGGCAATGACTGCCTCGACCTCAATCCGCTGTTCTGTGTGCTCATCTTCCTTGACATTAAATTCACCTGGGGTGGGGATGAGGGAGGGGCGAGGGGTTGGGGTAACAAAAGATATGTGTCAACTGGTCAGTGACTCAGCCTTTTACAAATGTGTGGCATTATTCATTTGATGATCAAATGTCTACCAAGTTGCTCACAAGCAATGAAGTGAAAGAGTTTCCATTCTGCAAGCCCATTACATCCATTCTACAATTCAAATGACAATTGGATTTCCCTAAGAATATAGGCTATAGGAGCAGATGTAGGCATTCAACCCATTGAGCCTACTCTGCCATTCAGTCAGATTATGGCTAGTTCATAGAATCATAGAATCCCTACAGTGTGGATACAGACCCTTCGGCCAAACAAGTCCACACTGACCCTCAGAGCAACCCACCAGACCCATCTCCCTAATCTACACAACCCTGAACGTTACGAGCAATTTAGCATGGCCAATCCACCTAACCTGCACATCTTTAAACTGTTGGAGGAAACTAGAGCACCCGAAGGAAATCCACGCAGACATGGGGAGAATGTGCAAACTCTACACTGACAGTCACCCGAGACTGGAATCAAACCTGGGTCCCTGGTGCTGTGAAGCTGCTGTGCTAACCACTGAGCCACCGTGCTGCCCTGAGAATCTGAAAACCTGCTAATCTGAGGACCCTAAATTCCATATTACTCCTTGTAACCTTGATTCCCTTACTGATTAAAAATCTGTCTATCTCAGCCTTGAAAAGACATAATGACCCAGTCTTGACAACCCTCTACCGGAAAGAATTCCACAGATTCACTACTCTTTGAGAGAAGAAATTCCTCCTCATCTCTGCCTTTACTATGTGACCCATTATTCTGATATGATGCCATCTGGTCCTAGACTCTCCCACAAGGGGAACAATCTCTCCACATCGACCCTATCAAGTTCCCGAAGAAACTTGTATGTTTCAATAAGAGTGTCTCACATTCTTGTAAGCTCCAATGAGTATAGGCCCAAACTACTCAATCTCTCATGACAGAGGTCCCTCCATGCTTGGTATCAGTCCAATGAAGCATCTCTGGACTCCCTCCAATGCCAGTGTATGTTTCCTTTGGTAATCTATCGATTCTGTTAATGTAATGATATATCCTTGTGTGCTTCACAAAGGCAAAATTACATGTCCTCTGAAGGGGACATCACAGCAGATGACCAATAAAATTTCGGCCAAAAATGAATCAGAAATAATGGGAACTGGAGAGGCTGGAGAATCCAAGATAACAAAGTGTGAAGCTGGATGAACACAACAGGCCAAGCAGCATCTCAGGAGCACAAAAGCTGACGTTTCGGGCCTAGACCCTTCATCAGAGAGGAAGGTGGGGAGAGGGTTCTGGAATAAATAGGGAGAGAGGGGGGAGCAGACCGAAGATGGAGAGAAAAGAAGATAGGTGGGGAGGAGAGTATAGCTGGGGAGGTAGGGAGGGGATAGGTCAGTCCAGGGAGGACGGACAGGTCAAGAAGGCAGAATGAGGTTAGTAGGTAGGAAATGGAGGTGCGGCTTGAGGTGGGAGGGAGGGATAGGTGAGAGGAAGAACAGGTTAGGGAGGCGGGGACAGTCTGGGCTGGTTTTGGGATCCAGTGGGGGGAGGGGAGATTTTGAAGCTTGTGAAGTTTACATTGATACCATTGGGCTGCAGCGTTCCCAAGCGGAATATGAGTTGCTGTTCCTGCAACCTTCGGGTGGCATCATTGTGGCACTGCAGGAGGCCCAGATGGACATGTCGTCTGAGGAATGGGAGGGGGAGTTAAAATGGTTCGCAACTGGGAGGTGCAGTTGTTTATTGTGAACCGAGTGGAGGTGTTCTGCAAAGTGGTCCCCAAGCCTCCGCTTGGTTTCCCCAATGTACAGGAAGCCACACCGGGTGCAGTGGATACAGTATACCACATTGGCAGATGTGCAGGTGAACATCTGCTTGATATGGAAAGTCATCTTGGGGCCCGGGATGGGGGTGAGGGAGGAGGTGTGGGGGCTAGTATAGCACTTCCTGCGGTTGCAGGGGAAGGTGCCGGGTGTGGTGGGGTTAGAGGGGAGTGTGGAGCGGACAAGGGAGTCAAGGAGAGAGTGGTCTCTCCGGAAGGCAGACAAGGGTGGGGATGGAAAAATGTCTTGGGTGGTGGGATCGGATTGTAGATGGCGGATGCAATACAACGCATCATCCTCCGACACTTCCGCCATCTACAATCCGACCCCACCACCCAAGACATTTTTCCATCCCCACCCTTGTCTGCCTTCCGGAGAGACCACTCTCTCCGTGACTCCCTTGTCCGCTCCACACTCCCCTCCAACCCCACCACACCCGGCACCTTCCCCTGCAACCGCAGGAAGTGCTACACTTGCCCCCACACCTCCTCCCTCACCCCCATCCCAGGCCCCAAGATGATTTTCCACATCAAGCAGATGTTCATCTGCACATCTGCCAATGTGTTATACTGCATCCACTTTACCCGTTGTGGCTTCCTCTACATTGGGGAAACCAAGTGGAGGTTTGGGGACCGCTTTGCAGAACACCTCCGCTCGGTTCGCAATAAACAACTGCACTTCCCAGTCACAAACCATTTCAACTCCCCCTCCCATTCCTTAGATGACATGTCCATCCTGGGCCTCCTGCAGTGCCACAATGATGCCACCCGAAGGTTGCAGGAACAGCAACTCATATTCCGCTTGGGAACCCTGCAGCCCAATGGTATCAATGTGAACTTCACAAGCTTCAAAATCTCCCCTCCCCCCACTGGATCCCAAAACCAGCCCAGACTGTCCCCGCCTCCTTAACCTGTTCTTCCTCTCACCTATCCCTCCCTCCCACCTCAAGCCGCACCTCCATTTCCTACCTACTAACCTCATCCCACCTCCTTGACCTGTCCGTCTTCCGTGGACTGACCTATCCCCTCCCTACCTCCCCACCTATGCTCTCCTCTCCACCTATCTTCTTTTCTCTCCATCTTCGGTCTGCTCCCCCCTCTCTCCCTATTTATTCCAGAACCCTCTCCCCATCTCCCTCTCTGATGAAGGGTCTAGGCCCGAAACGTCAGCTTTTGTGCTCCTGAGATGCTGCTTGGCCTGCTGTGTTCATCCAGCTTCACACTTTGTTATCTGGGCCAGAAATGATATGTTTTATAGAGAGGAGGGAGGGGTGGAGAGGTCCAGTGAGGAAGATCCAGAGCTTGGAACTGGGATGGTCAACAGCAGTGTTGCTAAAGCTGTAGTGAAGAATGCAGCTCAGAAAATCAGAAATAGAAGACAGCTTCAATATTAGAGGCTTGTAGAATTGAAGGGTGTTAATGAGATGGCAGGAGATTGGAGTGAAGCCATGGATGGATTTTAACCAGTTGAATCCATAAAATGAGCAGTTATTCCAGTCTCAGGTTAATGGTTCACACAATCTGTCATTCTATCATCTCCAGGTAAAAGTGCGTCAGATTTTGGAACAAATTCGAAGACGTATATCTGATAAACAAATCTGTGTAATGAACAGCTGATTACTCACACGTATGCACTGCTGTTGTTTATAGTTTATTATGAACCTTTATAGTCAGCAGTTGATTACACTTTATTACTGATCTGCATGGATAACTGTTTATTACACCTTACAACTGACCAGTGTGGTCAGCAATTATTTTACTGTTTATTACTAGGTACGGGTAACAGTTTATTACAATTTATTACTGACCTGTCAGGTAGCAGTTTACTACAGTTCATTACTGACCCACGTGGGCAGTAGTTTATTGCAGTTTAATACTGACCTGTGTGGATAGCAGTTCATTACTGACCGATAAGGTCAGCAGTTTATTACTGACTTGAGTGGGCAGCAGTTTGTACTGAAATATGTGGCCAGTTTATTACTGATCCACATGTGCAGTAGTTTATTACTAACCTGTGTGGTCAGCCATTTATTGCAATTTATCACTGACCAGTGTGGGAAGCTGCTTATTATATTGTATTACTGATCTGAGTTGTTAAGCAATTTATTACAGTTCATTGTTGACCTGTGTGGGCAACAGATTATTTCAGTTTACTACTGAATGTTGGCAGCTTAATACTCTACTGTGTGCTCTGCAGTTTATTACAATACATTATTGACTTGTGTGTTTTGCAGCTTATTACTGGCCTGCCTGGCCAACTGCTTATTACAGTTTATTCTTAAACCAAATGATGGTTAATCTGTGGAACATACTGGTGCAGAAGGCTGTGGAGGCCAAGTGATTGAGTGTAATTAAGGCAAAGACAGATAGGTTTCTGATTAGTAAAGGAGTCAAGAGTTACTGGGAGAAGGCAGGAGAATGGGGTTGAGAAACATATTGGCTATGATTGAATAGTAGAGCAAACTTGATGGGCCAAATGACTTAATTCTGCTCCTATATCTTATGGCCTTATGAATATCAGCAAAGGTTTCTAGAATATGTATCAAGCCCAGATTGTACAAAATGATGCTGCATTGTGGATGAACGGAATCCAGTTCAGATCAGTGTATAACATACCTGATAATGAATGAAGAGAGTGAAGAACAGCATGTAATGACGATGATGAATGTATGATGATGTTGAATGACAGCAAGTGACAGCCAAGTTACGAAACAAGTGCAACAGAGAACAGTGCATAATAGGAAAATACTGCAGCTAGCAACATCTGTGCAAAGAGTAACGTTTCGAGTCAGCTGTGACTTCTTCAGAGCTGAGAATAACGTATATGTGTCCAGACAGGTAGACAGTTACCAGATCAGAATGAACTGTCAAACTTCCAAAGTGCAAAATTGCAATTTGAAATGTTAATTCTGTAAACTCTGTTTTACCTGTTCTTAGAATAATCAAATTCAGACAGAGCCATATTTGTGATCATATTTTACCTTCGTTATGTCTCACAATCAGTATATCAATCTATCTTTAAGCGACATGTTCATAATATCACCACTGCACCGTTGCATGTGACTTGAGAGTAACAAGATCACTGGTATCTTTTGCTGATGAATAAATGTTGCTCTCTACAACTAAATAGCCTCACACATACGTGTAAAAAAGCCAGCTGCAATAGGAATCTGTTGAACCTTTCAATACCATATTAATCGTGTCCAGTTTCATATGTTACATGCAGTCATAATGTCATTGAGATCTACAGCACAGAAAAAAGCCCTTCAGCCTATCAAGTCAATGCCAGTGAAAAACAACCACCTAACTAACTATTCTAATCCTATCTTCCAGCACTTGACCCATAGAGCCACCATTTTTCCTGAATATTCTCTCTGTGCCCCTCATAACTTTATTACGTCTCAATTATACCCCCTCTCAATCTCCTATGCTCTAAGGAAAACAACTCGAGTCTATCCAGTCACTTTTCGTAACCAAAACTCTCGAACCCAAAGGCAATATTCTGATAAATCTCCTCTGTGCCGTCTTCAATGCTATCACATCCCTCCTATAATGTGGATTCCAGAATTGCACATAACATTCTGTCACCTAACCAGCATGTTATACAGTTCCAACTTAACTTCCCTGTACTTCAACTCTTCAAATCCGTGCCTCATTTTATAAAGGCATACATGATAATAACAAATAATAGTATGCTTTCTTAACCATCTTATCCATTTAATATCTTAGGGGACCAGTGGTTGTGCATACCACAATTCATCTGATCCTTGGTGCTTCCTAGGGTCCTACTGTTCATCATTATTCCCTTTCCAGGCTTATGCTGCCCAAGTATATCACCTCATATTTAAATAGATCGAATTGTATACACCACAGATCAGCCCATCTGTCCAATGTCTATATCTTCTTGTAATCTAAGGCCTTTCTCCTCACTATTTACTACCCAACTGATTTTATATCATCTGCAAACTTTCTGACTGCATTCTTACATTCAAGTCTAAATCAGTTATATAATTGACAAATACCAACAAGAGCCCCAACACTGACCCCTGTGGGACCCCACTGAACACAGACTTCCAGTCAGAAAAACACCCCTCAGCCATCACCCTCTGATTCTTGTCTCTCAGCCAATTGCAGATCCAATTTGCCAAATTTCCTTGTATTCCTTACCTTTGCTATCACTCTCCCATACAGGACTTTTCAAGAGCCTTGCTGAGGTTTGAGTAGACCACATCATAAACATTGCCTTTGGCTACACATCTGGCCACTTCTACGAAAAATTCAATCAAGTTGGTCAGACATGACCTCCCCTTAACAAAACCATACTGATGGTTCTTGATCAATCCCTGCCTCTCCAAATGCAGATTAATTCTGTCCCTTAGAACTGCTCTCAATAGTTTCCCCACCACCAAAGTTAGACTGACTGCCCTGTAGTTTCCAGGTTTATCCCTTGCTCCAATCTTGAATAGTGTAATATAGGCATTGCTGGAGGCAAAGCCTACATCAATTCTCAGAGAGAAGGATGGATAGTGTAAATACTTTGTAAACCAGGATTGGAGAATTACTTCACTTGGTTTCTTGGTGAAATTGATCTTATTTAAATTGGAAATCAAAGAGGCTGGTTAGGAAAGGAAAGTTACCGACAACAGCGGTGATCGTCGCTGTTTCATTCAGGCAATGAGCCGCAGTCACTACTAATGTCTCAGTTAGAATTGTGCCCCCACAAAATCCTTTGCCAGATTCATCGATTAGAAGAACCTGTTGGACAATTCAAAATAACATCAGGATAATCCTTAATTGGTCGCATCAAAATTTTTAAAAAATCATTAAACTGAACACCAGGCAGCTTAAGAAATATTAAGACCCAGAAACTGAATCAGGGAGTTCCACAAACAGTGTGTTCTGCAATTGGAACCACTGGCATTGCTCATGGATAGAGAGCTAATTGAATTCAAGAGGATCGCTCAGAAAAAAAGAAGACACGAACCAGCCAGTCCTCCGTGACAGTGCTCAATGTCAGAGATTAGTCTCCCTCAGATGAAATCACTAATGGATAAAATCCATCTGAATCTGGCAGCATTGCTTGTGGACAGTAAAACTAGATAATTCCTAATGTTGGTATTCAATAGCAAACTATTGGGAGGGAAGGTTGTGACGGGACTGGCGTATTAGATACAGACAGGAAAAGTAACATTTGAACCAAATGTGAACCAGGCAATGATCATCATATTATCTGTGCTCTGTCCTCGGTAGCTATCTAAGCTAAGTAATTATTTAATATTTCTGCTGCCTCTCTGTTGTTTGCTTTTTTAAAAGTTTGGTCGCAGGCTGTGGGCGTTATTGGATGGGCCGACATTTATTGCCCATCCCCAGGTGCCCCTTGAGTTGGTCGTAATGAGCTGCCTTCTTGAAGTGCTGCAGTCCACTGGCTACAGGTCGACCCAGGATGCCCTTAGGGATGGAATTCCGGGATTTTGACCCAGTGACAGTGAAGGAACGGCGATATATTTCCAAGTCAGGATGGTGGGCGGCTTGGAGGGGAACTTGCAGCTGGTGGTGATATTTCTGCTGCCTTTGTCCTTTGGAAAGTGCTGTCTGAGGGTCTTTATACCTTAAATTTTACGCCTTTTTTAGAAGGTTCAGAAGAAGTTGTCAAAATAATTCCAGCAACTACAGCCATTTAGGCCAACTTTCAGCGTGGAAAGCCTATTAAACAAAAATAACACTGTAGGACAAAATTAATAGCTAAATGGACAACTGCAGGTTAATTATGGAAAACCAACTTGCACGTGCAGAGGGAAAATCATTTTAAACTAACTTGCTGGAGCTTATTGATGGGGTAACAGAGAAGTTTGATGAAAGCAATGCTGTTGATGTGGTGCACATGGACATTAGACTTTTGAACAAAGTTGTAGCTCATTTAATAAAAGGGACAGTAACGACTGGAGACAAAATTAACTGAGTGTTAGGAAATGCAGTGCTGTTTTTCAGTGTGATTGAAGTTTGTAGAGCATTTTCCTTGAGATCCATGTTGGCAGCTTTGCATTTAGTATATATCAAATGACCCAGAATGTGGTGGGCAGGGCATCAATTCAAAATTTGAGTAAGATACAATACTTGGAAGTATTGTGAACTGTGTAAATCTTCAAGGGGATATTGAAAGGCTGATTGAATGGGCTTACAAGTGGAAAGTACAATTTAATGCAGAGAAGTGATAAGAGGAATATGGAAGGTCAATGTGAAAGAAAGGCACAATTGTAAAGAGAGTGCAAGAGCAAAGGGATCTGGAAGTACATGTGCACAGATCATTGAAGGTGACAGGATAGGTTGAGGGAACAGTTGATAAAGCATGTAGTGTTCAAGGCTTCGTTAATAGCAGCAAGACCAAGGTAGTTCTGTTGAACTTGTGTTGGACACTGATTCAGCTGCAATTGGAGTACTGTGTACAGTTCTGAGCACTGCACTTCACTAAAGATGTAAAGACGTTAGAGAGGGAACGCAGGAGAGGTTTATGAGAATGGTTCCAAGGATGAGGAATTTTAGTTAGGGAGAGAGATTGGAGAAATTGGGGCTGAGTTTCTTGGGAATGAGGAGGTTGCAAGGAGATTTGATCGAGATGTTTTAAATCATGAGGGGTCTCAGATAGGAGGTGAGCTGTCATTTAAAAAGGAAAAATGTGCAGGGCTACAGGGACAAGTTAGGAGAATGGCAGTAGAAGGAGATGCTCTTTCAGAGAGAGGTCAAAATATGTTCTGTTGTGCTAACTTTGTGATTCTGTCCAGGGAATTACAAATCAGACAGCGTAACATCGGAGGTCAGAAAATAATGGGATTATTCAGGGATCAAATTGAAGAACACCATGAAACAAGAAAAATTATCATGAGTTGTTGAACAGTTAGCTTGAATTTCAAAAAATAGGAAATGTTGCATGACCAACCTTGCAACAAACTAGGTAGAGAGAATTGAAAAGTGGGGAAGTTACGCTGAATCTGTACTGAATGCTGGTTTGACCACATTTAAACACTGTGCGCATATTCTCATTCCCACTTTATCAGAAGGATACAGAGCCACTGTCCAGGGTGCAATGAGGATTTAAAAGCACAATCATAGAAATGTGTGGGATCACAAATTAAGATTGTATGGACAAACAGGGTCTTTTCACTTGAAAGGAGAAAGCGTACAAATGACCTAATGAAGGTCTTTAAAATTTTGAAAGGCCTAATAGGATTAATAAGGAGGGAATGTTTCCTCTAACTTATTCTAACTCTTACATCGGCAAAAGATAGCCATCAAGAAATCCAAGGAGGAAATCCAAGATAGCAGGAACTCCAGATGCTGGAGCATCTGAGATACCAAGGTGTAGAGCTGAATGAACACAGCAGGCCAAGCAACATCAGAGGAGCAGGAAGGCTAACGTTTCGGGCCTAGACCCTTCTTCAGAAATGGGGGAGCGGAAGGAGGTTCTGAAATAAATAGGGAATGGGGGAAAGGCAGTTAGAAGATGGATAAAGGAGATGATAGGTGGAGAGGAAACAGACAGGTTAGAGAGGCGGGGCTGGAGCCAGTAAACGTGAGTGTAGGTGAGGAGTTAGGGATCGGTCAGTCCAGGGATGATGGACAGTTTAAGAGGGCGATATGAGGCTAGTTGGTAGGAGATGGGGGTGGAGGTTTAAGTGGGAGAAGGGGATAGGAGCGAGGAAGGACAGGTTAGGGAGGCGGGGACAAGATGGGCTGGTTTTGGGATGTGGTTGGGTGAGGGGAGATTTTGAAGCTTGTGAAGTCCACATTGGTATCAATCTTCTATCTTCTTTCTTCTATCCGCCTCCCCCTCTGTCCCTATTTATTTCAGAATCCGCTTCTCCTCCCCCATTTCTGAAGAAGGGTCTTGGCCTGAAACATTAGCTTTCCTGCTCCTCTGATGCTGCTTGATCTGTTGTGTTTGTCCAGCTCCAAACCTTGTTATCTCAGGAATTCCAAGACACTTTTTTCACTCAGGCACTGGTGAGACTTCACTCTGACAGGCAGTGAATGGTGTTGATGAATTGAAGAGACATTTGGACAGCCATATGAGGATGAAGGGAATTACAATGACCAATTTAGATGTGGAAAGATAGGGGCAGGCCACAATGGAGCACAAACACTGGGAGGGGTTGGTTGAGTTGAATAGCCAGATTTCATACCACATATCCTGTGTAAATCTTAATGTGATTTTATCTAATCCAAGCTCACCAATGGAATTGAAGATGATACATGTGGAATTACTTGTGGGTAGGGGTTAGCTCACCTTAGTTGGTTGTACAGCTGGTTTGCGATGCCGAGTGATGCCAAAGGTGGTGGATTCAATTCGAGCTGACATTACCAAGAAGGTCCCAGTTTCTCAACCCTCAGGTTAAAATACCACCAGAGAGTAGAGCTATGACTACTTCACCTATCTGCTTGTGGACAAAGCTAGTTGAATGCTACTGATCATGGATATGTCATTGTTGGCAACTTCCATCTGTGAGAGTGTGCCATCGAGGTCATTCTGCTACACATTGTTTGCACATTGCTTATGAACCTCATTGTCACAGAGAGGAAGACAGCGGACTCAGAAGGTTTTCACTCTAAAAGCTCGGCTTTTCATTTCTGCTCATCTCTTTGAGTGCCTCTCATGGTCGCAGCCATCAGCTGTGTAAAGGAACCCAGGTAGAGAATGGGGATTTATGAAAGTTTGAGCTATTTTGCAATGTACTTGCTTATGACCATTGGAAGCACACCCTTAATATGGACTCTCCACTCACACCAACCATATGATTTTTTGATCTCTCTGCCCTTAATCTCTCTGCCTATGAACTGTGTGTCTATGTGCTCTCCCCTCTCACTGCACCTGATGAATAGGTGAGAAGCAGTATCATTTTAGATGAGGACCTGTTGTGGAAATGAGACTGTGCCAGATTAAAGGGGCATGTTTCTATCCAGCTGAATTGTATGAATGTACAGTTCAGTGCCAACGGTTAACTAACAGCGGAATGAGAAACGTGATTGAGCACCAATGTCTATGAACCTCAAAGGTTGAAAATAATGGATTACCTGCCATGGACATTCTCCCAAGGGACAATCCTGTCCACCCACAATCCTCACAATTTCGTCATTGGAATGATGGTTGCTTTTTGGCTCAGTAAATTGGTCACTGGTGTGGTTTGATTCAGTGCTCTCTGTTGGTGTGGTGCTGTTAGCTAACACAGCATCACTGTCGAAAACTGATCTTCGGGGTCTGTCCTTTGTGATGCTCCCACAAGGAACAGGAACTGTTAAAAAAAAATAAACATGATGCGTACATGTGTGTAAAAGTTACTTCAACCATTAGCGATTTGTGAATGGCTTTTTTTTGCAATGGAGGCCTGTAGCTCATAGACAATCTCTATCCTTCTGCTGTGCAATTAGATCACATATTCCCAAACTGATGCTCAATGCTATACTGTCAGTACATCAATAATCACCGAATGGTGATTGTATCTTTGAATAGTAGACATTGTATTGTCCTATAATTCAGTCAAAGAAATCATCCATTTGGCCCATCCAGGCTGGAAAGTGCTATTCAGTCTCATGCCCCTGCTCTTTTCCCACAGTCCTGCATTACTTGCTGCATTTGTTCAATCCCTTAATGAAACTTGGTGTTGAATTTGATTGTATTACTGTTTTCAGACTTAGCATTCCATCACCTCTACTACTTTTGTCATTCATTTGCAAGACATGGGCATTGCTGGTGAGGCCAATATTTATTGCCCATCTCTAATTGCCCTTGAGCTTGATGAATAGAGAAAATATTCTCAATACGTCCTGAGGTTTCTCTCTTAAACCTATCTCGTCTGGTTGCTAACTCCCCTTCCAATATAGCCACTTTCTCTCAATTGACTCTACGGGATTTTGCACACCTCTATTCAATCTCCCCTCCTCTGTTCTACAATCCCATATTCTCTGTTCACTTCACAAACTGAATTTCACTTTTGAGTCTGGACAATAGTTGACATATTTGTGAGTTCACATACCAGGTCTCTAAAGTTGACAGATTAAGGCCAGAACGCTGTCAAGAAAGCATTCACAATCCTATCCATAATAAATAAAGACGTAGGCTGGACTCCCCCAAGCTGGCGAAAGTTTTACTGGAAGTTCAGGGACAGTGATGGTGGTGGAAGATTGGACCGAGGTGTTTCAGGTTGGTTTCCCAACATTTTCTGGCTTCAGAGTATTTTTATGGCAGTGGGCTTTCAGCAACAGGACCGATGTTGGGAAGGATAAATCAGTTCCTGAGGTGTGGTCCTTAGTGTTAAACAGCATGTAGCTAATTGCATTGAGCATGCAGCATTGACTATAGGAGTTGGATCGTCTTCTTCTGTAATAGACATTTGGAGTGCTGTGTGCAAGTCCAGTCGCCCTATTATTGAAATGATGTTATTAAGCTGGAAAGAGCGCAGAAAAGATTTACGAGGATGCTACCTGGACTGAAAGGTTTGAGTTATAAGGAGAGGCTGGACAGGCTGGGTCTTTTTTCCCATGGAGCATAAGATGCTGAGGGCTGACCTTATAGAGGTTTATAAAATCTTGAGGGGAATGGGTAAGGTGGATAACCAACTGCTTTTCCCCATGGTAGGGGAGTCTAAAACTAGAGGGCATAGGTTTAGGATGAGAGTGGAGAGACACAAAAGAGTCCAGAGGGGCAGCTTTTCACACAGAGGCTGGTGAATGTCTGAAACGGGATGCCAGAGGTAGTGGTGAAGGTGACTACAATTTTGTCATTTAATAAACATTTGGACAGAAACATAAATGGGATAGGTATCAAGAGATGTGGACCAAATGCAGACAAATGGGGCTTAATTGTGAAAACTGGGCAGTATGAACAAGTTGAACCAAAGGGCCTGTTTCCATGTTGTAAGCCTCAATGACTCAAAATTAATGCAATCTTAAATTGAGCCTGATGTTTCAGATGTAACAATTACATTTTCGATACAGTGTAGTTAAGACATATGGAATGAACCTGTTCACTTTTCAAGTAGACTGAACCTGTCTTCTGCCTATGTAGACATTGTTCCCGACATGGTATCAAATATCTAGGCTAATACCAGTAAGGAGGCTGGATGGTGGTCTATCTACTCAAGATACTCAACATGAAAATATTATTGTGGACTGTTATGCAATCTTACAGAAGGCCCCACACAGCAGGCTGATATTGGAGGCAGCTTCATGGTGGCAGGTTGGGAATGCCATGACATGGTTTTGCACATCTGTGTAGGAAGTGCCAGGAAGATTAACAATGGTACACCAAATGCCAGATGCATTCACCTGGAGATACCTCGACCTGCAGACTGATGCCTTTTTCACTATTAGGTGCTGGCTTCTGGCTTATTTCTGTGCCCATCCTCCACCTAGTAATCTTAAACCGCTGAAGTCCATGTGGTACACCCACAATGCCCTTAGGAAGGGAATTCAAAAATTTTGACCCAGCAACACTGAAGGAACGATGATATATTTCCAAGTCAGGATGGAGAGTGGCTTGGAGAGGAACTTGCAAGGGGGTGGTGTTCCCAAGCATCTACTGCTCTTTTCCTTCTAGATGGAAGTGGTCATGGGTTTGGAAGGTGCTGTTGGAGGATATTAAAGGTATGTAGGGACATGCAGATAAATCTGGGAAATAGCTTTCGGATAGAAGATAATTACGATTTGATTGACTTGCGGAACATGCTCAATAGATCGAATGATTTACTTTTTCTCCTAGTTGCTATGATCCCGTGGTGCTGTGGGTGTCCTCTGAAATGACCAAATACTCCCAAAACCTGGAAATGCTCAAAGTGCAGAAAACTACAGTGTAAGATTAGAAAATGAAGGAAGCTTTGTGTGATCAGGATATCAAAATCATTCTTTAGGCCTGAGCTCCAGCATTACATTCTATGTAAGACCATGTTCGGAAGAATATTAAGGCTTCGCAGAGGGTGCAGTAGAGAATGACCCAGATGAGAACGAGGATTATTCTACCTTGAGCAGAGAGCTTTAAATGGAGTTTTAATGCACAACTATTAGTTGTGCCAGTTTCCAGTCAAGTGGTCGTTTAAAATGGATTGAACATAAAAGAATGGGAGGGGAGGAATAGATCATGTAGCTCTTATGACCGCCTCCCCCCGCCATGGCTCTGGATTCCCAGGCTTCACTAGTCTGAGGAGAAGAATTCCAAACACAAAGGGCCCTCCAAGAAAATCTGGCTCACCTCCCCTTTATATGGGAGATCCCTCAGTTTGAAACTGTGCCTACTAGTTCTCAATTCCATCATGAGTGGGAGTACCCTCTCCATTGACCCTATCAAATACCCAATTAATCTGAAGAGCAACCATATCAGACTTGAAATGTTTAGATTAGACTAGATTCCCTACAGTGTGGAAACAGGCCGTTTGGCCCAACAAGTCCACACTGCCCCTTGGAGCATTCCACCCAGACCCATCCCCCTATAACTCACACACCCCTGAACACAACGGGCAATTTAGAGTGGCCAATCCACCTAGCCTGCACATCTTTGGACTGTGGGAGGAAACCGGAGCACCCGGAGGAAACCCACGCAGACACGGGGAGAATGTGCAAACTCCACACAGACAGTTACCCGAGGCTGAAATCGAACCCGGATCCCTGGTGCTGTGAGGCTGCAGTGCTAACCATTGTACCACCATGCCGCCCAGTTTACTCTGTTTCTCTCTCCCCAGATGGTGTCAGATCTGCTAAGTTTCTCCAGCATTCTATGCCTTAGTTGCCCTCCATTTTAGTGAGGAACATGCACTTGTTCATTTTAATTCACACACTTTAATCGTGTCACCGTCTGATTTGGTTCTGAAGAGAGCTTAATTATCCCTTCCGTTAGTCATGTTCAAGGGGTGGCATAAGAAGGCGACATTTATAGAATCACAGAAATACCTAATGTGAGGAAAGAGGCCATTTGGCCCATCAAATGTGCACTGATCATCTGAACAGCATTTCATCCAGACCCTGCCCTTACCCTATCCCTGTGACCCTCTATTTCCCATGGCTGACCCCCATAGCCTGCACATCCCTGGGCACTGTGGGAAATTTAGCATGGCCAATCTACCCTAACCTGCATGTCTTTGAACTGTAGGAGGAAACCAGAGCACCTGGAGAAAACCCACATGGACATGGGGAGAATGTGCAAACTCCACACAGACAGTCACCTGAGGGTGGAATCGAACCTGGGTCCCTGGAGGCAGCAGTGTTAGCCACAGAGCCTGAGGAGAGCACCTCTCATACCATGGTGCATTTTTACCTTGTGGAATACAGGATTCCTCATCGGAATGAAGCGCATAACCTTCGACACAGGAGCACTTGACCTGGTACTTCTGTATCCGGCAGTAATGCTGGCAGCCTCCATTGTTCAGATTGCAGAGATCAGAGATACCTGAAAGGAAACAAGCAGGAGTCACAAAGCACACATAGCAATGCTGATTTTAAAGCTCCTCAGTGGGGAAGGGTGAGGGCGCTCATAAATGCAATAAAGATCAAGCCCTTCAGGCTCCATGATCCTCAGAACTCTCAACTGACAACTCACCAGATCACTGCAATCCACCCATTCCCTCGCTCCTCATGAGGACAGGATATACTACCACTGAGTTAGAGAGCCAGTGAACTGGGCTAACACCACCAAAAAAAACACAGAAATTGCTGGGGAATCTCAGCAGATCTGGCAGCATCTGTGAACAGAGAGACAAGAGTTAAAGGCTCCGTGGCCATTCTTCAGAACATTCTGAAGAAGACTCAATGGACTCGACACATTAACCCCTCTTTTCTCTCTCTACACAGATGTTGCTGGAGCCATTGAGCTTCTCCAGCGATTTCTGCTTTTATTCGCTTCAGCTCTCCAACACCTGAAGTCCTTCATTTTGTTTCAACGCTCTGGGAATGTGGGTTTAAATCCCACCACATCAGGCTTTAAATTCAATTCATAAATCTTTTTGTCAGTCATAGTGACACTGGCCATGACCATCATAAAAATACCGCATGGAGTTCACATTAAGAGGGCTAAAATGGGTCATGAAATATTTTTAGCAAACAGGGTTAGGGAAAATCCCAAAGCCTTTTATTTGTACATAAGGAGCAAGAGGGTATCTAGATAAAGGGTTGGCCCACTCAAGGCACGACGGATGTTGAGGTTAGAGATAGATGTTTGATTACTTTAGCTCAAGTCGGCATAAGGAGAGGGGGAAGCGTTGGGTATTCTAAAAGACATTAGGGTGGACAAGTCCCCAGGTCCGGATGGGATCTATCCCAGGTTAATGAGGGAAGTGAGACAGGAAATAGCTGGGGCCTTAACAGATATCTTTGCAGCGTCCTTCAGCACAGGTGATGTCCCAGAGGACTGGAGAATTGCTAATGTCTCCTTGTTTAAGAAGGGTAGCAAGGATAATCCAGGTAATTATAGAGTGGTGATCCTGACGTCAGTGGTTGGGAAGCTGCTGGAGAAAATACTGAGGGATAGGATCTGTTTGCACTTGGAAGAAAATTCGCTTATTAGTGATAGGCAGCACAGTTTTGCGCAGGGAAGGTCACATCTTACCAACTTAATAGAATTCTTTGAGGAAGTGACAAAGTTGTTGGTGAAGGAAGGGCTTTAGATGTCATATACGTGGGCTTCAGTAAGGCATTTGATAAGGTTCCCCATGGCAGGCTAATGGAGAAAGTAAAGCCAGATGGGGCCCAGGGTGTACTAGCTAGATGGATAGAGAACTGGCTGGGCAACAGGAGACAGAGAGTTGTAGTGGAAGGGAGTTTCTCAAAATGGAGAACTGTGACCAGTGGTGTTCCACAGGGATCCGTGTTGGGACCACTGTTTTTTGTGATATTCGTAAATGATCTCGAGGAAGGGAGAAATGGTCTGATGAGCAAGTTTGCAGATGACAGTAAGATTGATGCACTAGCAGGTAGTGAAGGGGACTGTTGGAGAATGCAGCAGAATATAGATAATTTGGAGAGTTGGGTGGAGAAATGGCAGATTGAGTTCAATCCAGGCAAATGCGAGGTGATGCATTTTGAAAGATCCAATTCAAGGCTGAACTATTCGGTAAATGGAAAAGCCCTGTGGAAAATTGATGTACAGAGAGATCTGGGTGTTCATGTCCATTGTACCTTGAAGGTGGCAACACAGGTCGATAGAGTGGTCAAGAAGGCATATGGCATGCTTTCATTCATCTGACGGGGTATTCAGTACAAGAGTTGGCAGGTCATGTTACAGTTGTATAAGACTTCGGTTCGATCACATTTGGAATACAGCGTATAGTTCTGGTTGCCACATTACCAAAGGGATGTGGATGCTTTGGAGAGGGTGCGGAGGAGGTTCACCAGGATGTTGCCTGGTATGGAGGGCGCTAGCTAGTGAGGTTGAGTAGGTTAGGATTATTTACATTAGAATGCCGGAGGTTGCAGGGGGAACTGATTGAGCTCTACAAAGTCATGAGAGGTATAGACAGGGTGGATAGCAAGAAGCTTTTTTCCAGAATGGGGGACTGAATTACTAGGGGTCATGATTTCAAGGTGAGAGGGGAAAAGTTTAAGGGAGATATACTTGGGAAGTTCTTTACACAGAGGGTGTTGGGTGCTTGGAACGTGTTGCCAGTGGAGGTGGTAGAGGCGGGAATGATAGCGTCATTTAAGGTGTATCTAGACAGATACATGAATGAGCAGGGAGCAGAGGGATACAGATCCTTGGAAAATAGGCGACAGGTTTTGATAGAGGATGTGGATCAGTGCAGGCTTGGAGGGCCAAAGGACCTGTTCTTGTGCTGTAATTTTCTTTGTTCCACTCCTATGGCTTATGGTCTTATGGTATAAAAACCCAATCTGGTCTACTAATGGCCTTTCAGAGAAGGAAATCTGCTATCTTTAACTGGTCTGGCCTACATGTGACTCCAGACCCAAAGCAATATGGTCGACTCTTGTAACTGCCCTCTGAAATGGCTGAGCAAACCTCACTGTTTAAGGGGAGTTAGGGATGCCTGATGAAATGCTGGCCTTGCCGGTGATGCCTGTATCCTAAGGAAGAATAAAGAAGAACTATATAGAGCCTGTTAAAATGGCAGGCCTGTCCTGATATGCAAAGAGAGACATGGGTTCCTGCCTTTTGCTCAGTGCAGCCAATGAAACTTAAGGAGGTGGCCTCCTTGGTGGTTTTCTAGTCCCTGGATAATCCAGGATGATTTCAACAGCTCAGTTCGCTTATTTCCATTGGCCAGACAGAGCTAAAATTGTGAGACCTCCAACTCTAGGCCAAACCTACCAGACTCCGGGGAGGCCTGGATAAGCTAACGTTTACATGGGGTCAGAAGGTGTGGCAGGAGAGACATCTTCCTTCCCCCTGCAAGCTTTACCCCTCCCGTCCACCCACCTACTTCCAACACCCTTACCCTGACTGCATTCTCATCCAGGGGTGCCACCCAGCACTGTTGACCTGATGCAAACATGCCACTCCTCCGGTTGCAGATGGTCAATGCCCCCACCCTGGGATCTTACCAATCTCACAGTTGCTGCCCTGGTAACCTTTTGGGCAGAGGCAGTTGTACTTGTCGATGCTATCACGACAGACGCCCCCATTCCTGCATGGGTTGGACGCGCACTGATCGCCGTCTGCAAAAGTGGAAGAGAATGGCATCCATCTGAAACACCGCTGTGAAATTCACCACTCCTGGAGATTCCCTCGGGTCTGGAGGTCATTCTCCAGTCAAACAGCAAGGAGGAACTTCAAATATTCAACACAACAAATAGTAAAGGCTGCTTCTTCAGAACAATGAGCTTTTTTTTTGCTGTTATTGGTCCCAAAATTGCACTGAGACTTGTACCTCTTCCATAGTCCTTCTGAAGAAGTCATGTCAGACTTGAAAAAAAACTCTGTTTCTCTCTGTGCAATTGCTGCCAGTCCTGCTGAGTTTCTCCAGTATTCTCTGTTCAGATCTTCAGCACCCGAGGCACTTTGCCTCTGTCTTTGGGGTGAGTAAAACTAGCTGCTGATTACATGGGTCATTGTTGTGTGAGACTGTACCCCTTTCTAATCTCACATCCTACTTTGGAGGGCTCTATATGAAAGTGGCAAACGTAGAGCTGCGGCATTTGCTGCTCAATGGGGTGAAAGTCATAGAGATTTCAGTGACACTTTTGTTGAACAAACTGCTCCCCACGAGGTCCACTGGTGAAACAGGTAGTCTCAGAATTTCCTGCAAATCTGATGGATACATAAACCTCAAAACACTGCCAGTCACTCCGCATTGCAGGCACATCAGCTGAAGATGTTCCACCCATTAACTGTACCTCATCCCTCAATGTCCCATTTAACTGCATCCTACACTATCTGACTTCCAATGTGTGTCTCAATGTACCTGCGGCTGTGGGGAGATAGAGAATAAGGAGAAAGAGAAAGAGTGAGAGAGGGAGAGAGGAAGTGGAGAGAGGAGAAAGAGAGCGAGAGAGAGAGAGAGGAGGAATGGAGAGAAGGGAAAAGCGAGAGAGGGAGGAAGAGTGGAGGAGGACAGAGGGAGAGGGAATCCACAATACAGAAGAGGAAATACTGGAGGTCATAGAAAACATAGAAGTGGTTAAATCTCTGGGACCTGATCTAGCGTATCCCAGGATGCTATGGGAAGTTCAGGAAGAAATTAGAGAACCCCTAGCAGAAATATTTGTATCTTCTATAATCAGAGGTGAGGTGCTGGAGGACTGCAGGGGGGCTAACATTGTACCTTTATTTAAGAAATGCTAAGGAGAAGCCTGGGAACTGTTGCCCTGTGAGTCTGACTCTGGTGTTGGGAAAGATAAGATTTACATGCATTTGGAGGAGCAAAGACCAATTAGTGCATGGTTTTGTGTGAGGGAATTTATGTCTCACAAACTTGATTGAGCTTTTTGAGGAAGTAACCAAAAGAAAAGATTGATGAGGTCAGAGCAGTAGATGTTGTTTACATGGACTTCAGTAAAGCCTTTGACAAGGTTCCACATGGTAGACTGATTAGTAAAGTTAGATCAGATGGCATTCAGGGACAGCTTGCCAGTGGGTACAAAATTGGCTTGCCAGTTGGAGACAGAGAGTGGTGATGGAGGGTTTTTTGTCGGTCTCGGTCTGGAGGCCTGCGACCAGCGGTGTTCCATAGGGATCGGCGCTGGGTCCACTTTCGTTTGTCATATTTATATAAATGATTTAGATGAGAATATAGAAAGCATGGCTAGCAAGTTTGTGGATGACACTGAAATCAGTGGCATGATGGACAATGAAGAAGATTATCTAAGATGGCAAAGAGATCTTGATCAATTGGGTCAATGGCTGAGGAGTGGCAGATGGAGTTTAATTTGGATAAATGCAAAGTATTGCACTTTGGTGAAAAAGAGCAAGGCGAGACATATACAATAAATGATAAGGCCATGGGTAGTGTTATAGAACAGGGGTTCAGGTACATAATTTTTTGAAATTTGCACCCCACATAGACAGGGTGGTTAAGAAGGCGTTTAGCATGCTTACCTTCATTGCTCAGGCCTTTGAGTGTAGCAGTTGGGACATCGTGTTGAGGTTGTACAGGACATTGGTGAGGCCTCTTCTGGAGTATTGTGTGCAGTTCTGGTCACCCAGTTATAGGAAGGATACTACTGAGCTTGTGCGGCTTCAGAAAAGATTTGCCAGGAATGGAGGGTTTGAGTTATAAGCAGCAGCTGGATAAGCCGGGACATTTTCTACTGGAGCAGAGGAGATTGAGGAGTGACCTTATAAAAGTTTATAAAACCACGAGGGATATAAGGTCATAAGGTAAATGACAAGGGTCTTTTCCCTAGGATGGGGGAGTTCAAAACTAGGGGGCATATTTTTAAGACGACAAGAGAAAGATTTAAAAAAGATACGAGGGGCAAATTTTTTTACACGAAGAATGGTTCATGTGTGGAATAAACTGCCGGGGAGGTGGTAGATGTGGGCACAGTTACGATGTTTAAAAGACATTTGGATAAGTACATGAATCAGAAAGGTCTGGGGGGATACGTGCTCAATGTAGGCAAGTAAGGAACAGTTTAGTTTGGGAACAAGGTCAGCTTAGATTAGTTGGTCCAAAGGGTCTGTTTCAACGCTGTATGACTCTCTGACTCTGTAAGTGGTGAGAAAGAACGAGAGGGAGTGACAGAAGGAAGGAGCGGGGAGGGAATGGAAAGGAGCAGACACAGAGGATAAAGAGCGGAGAGAGGATGAGAGAGATCACAGAGAGTAGGAGAGGTTTGACCGTAATATTTCCAAAGCTCTTTCTGTACATTCATCATCTTTGATACTTCAGTGATTGAGGGCTCTACAGTCCCAGTTCTGATGCATCTGCCTATGACCCAATCCTACAGTCCCATCATCACAGTGGGAAAGTTTAGTTAGCACATCACGGTGATCCCTAAACTTCACCCATACTCCCCTGCTCTGACAGGGTAGCTGTCTCGGTATACAAGCTCACTCAGATTCTGTGCCCTACCATTGCTATTGGGGCTAGACAATAACTCAGACAGATGGACTCATACTTAACAAAAAATATAAGAAAATGATTACTCACCTATATACTTATTCCAATATTCATCCTGAAACAAGAAGATGATAGCATGTCAGTATATGTAGTGTTATAGAGTTTTGAGTGAAGGCAGAGAGGGATATCGCAAACAGTATCAAACTGGGAACTGTTGCGGTGATAGTAGGTACTGCCGATGCTGGAGAATCTGAGATAACAAGGTGTAGAGCTGGATGAACACAGCAGGCCAAGCAGCATCAGAGGAGCAGGAAAGCTGATGTTTCAGGTCAGGCCTCGACTCGAAACGTCAGCTTTCCTGCTCCTTTGATGCTGCTTGGCCTGCTGTGTTCATCCAGCTCTGTACTGTGTTATCTCAAACTGGGAACTCACTGTCATTATTGTGGTGAGACACAGCCCTGCCTCACCAGTGCTGTCCTTCCTCAGGGCTGCATAGTTTAATCCAAGAGCTGGCTTACAATCCATTCCCCATGCTAGTTAAACATCGCAAAAGAAGAAACATGCAGTCATCAGAGCTGAATGGAAAACAAACCAACTTTTAGAAAGGAAGCAGCAACTTCTACAGCATGAGATAAAAATGCTGACTGGTGGATCTGTGCTTGCTGTGACTGCAGCAGGGGCTGTTAACTGTTTAAATTCAAACTGACCAAGTCAGCTCTCGTGGCTTTACAGCAGAGATTTTTTGTCTCCATGACCCCTTCTGCATCGCAAAGGTACGATGTGTGGGAACAGATCTTTTCTTTACAAAGAGCAGGGCCTGGTGTGTGAGGATATGTAAGCTTCCAGCACGTACAAATGGATCAACCCTGTGATCCTCATTGATAATCTTCAATTGGTTCTCAACATGACTCTTGAATTAAGTTCGGGTTCAGAATAATTTGGTAAATGCTGTCCACCACCAATGTTGGACACTGTGATCTCACCAGGATTTTTGGGGGAAAAGGTAAAACTAAAAGTAGTCAGTGAGACTGATGATGTTGAAATCATTGTTGAGATGCTGATTTCTGTTGGGCTAGATGTTGGAAGTGAAGAGTAAGGAGATTAAGCTGGTGAATGTACATCAGGATGTTGATTCTGGACCTGATGGAGCATCCAAAAATGTGTTAAACAGCCTGAGCTTCCTTCCAACAAACTCACTGGGTTGTTAATCCCATAAGGAGAGTCTTGTGATGGCAGGCATTGGAAAGTGATCTATAAGGAGGGATTAGATAGGCTGGGACTTTTTTCACTGCAAGTGACCTTATACATGTTTATAAAATCATGAGGGGTGTAAACAAAGTGAAAGGCAAGTATCCTTTCCCTAGGAAGGGGTTATTTCGAAATTAGGGGGCATTTTTTAAAGTGAGAGGAGAACAATTTAGTAAAGACACAAGGGGCAACTTTTTTTTTACACGGATTTGAGTGTGGGATGAACCTCCAGAGGAAGTGGTGGGTGTGGGTACAGTTACAATGTTCAACAGACATTTGGATAAGTACATGAATAGGAAATGTTTAGAGGGATATCAGCCAAGTGCAGGTAGGTGGAACTAGTTTAGTTTGGGATTATGTTCGGCATGTACTGGTTGGACCGAAGGGTCTATTTCTGTGCTGTATGCCTCTATGACTGGTGGTCTGCGAGGCTCATGGAGAATGGAGGAAGACTTGTCAGAAGTGGGAGTGAGATGGGAGTGAGCAGTGAGTGGTTAAGTGGGAGAGAAATTGCTGTGGAATGGGGGGACGATTGGTGAGAAACAGGTGTGAGATTGTTAGGAGCTGGGGGATGAAATCTCCATCATCATCTCTTTGCTTGAAGACAGGGTCAGAGAGGCAGTCATCATCACGGGTAGGGCAAAGAAGCAGGATCTGAATCCACCCCAACCAAGTGAATTGTACCCTGAGCCTTCAATACCAATCTGATCCACATGGACTGCCCTGCCAAAGAATACAATTCGCTATGGCCGGGAGACTGATGGCAAAGTCTCCGATTTCTCTCAATTACCCGGCTGGCCGTGAGTCTCTCCTGCTTTTGCTGCCGTATGTAGGAGGGTCTTAGACATTGATTTTCAACCAGTTTGGCCGCATTACACTTCCTTTGGCCATCAGGGATAGGATTCAAAGGCAAAGCTTCAGGCTCGGAGGCAGGGCGATCACCTCCTGTACCACGAAAGCTCCCCATGGGAGGTAGATTAAGGACAGGCACTCCGGTCTGAAGGATTCATGCTTGGTGAAGTAACAGTCTGTGCCGTTGCCTGGCATAACAAGTTAGTACAGGACACTGTGGACAATATGTGGCACAGATCTGCTCTCACCATCCACCCTCTGTCAAAGTCTACAGTTCCCATGCTTCCCAGCAGCTTGTACGCCCAGTACAATACCCTCTTTGCTAAAAGCCAGAGGCACACCAGGATAACATTAAGTCTATTTGCAGGCAGGATTGCAATCGGCCTGGTCATGTACCGGGCACACTAATGCAGAACCTGTGATTGGAACCTCTCTGATGTTGTGCCGCATTGAGTGATCCTGGAACTGGCAGGGGTTGAGGGAGTGGCAGCAGATCAGAGGGGTTCAAGGATATGATTGAGTTGGTGGTGGGGGAGGAGAGGTGATTGAATGGTGGGGATAGCTTTCAATCATACAGTACAGAACAAGCCCCTTGACTCTGTACTAACTAAGCTACCCTGGCCCCCATTCTTTGAACTATACTCAGAACCTTGAATGTTCTGACATTTCAAGTGCTGTCCCAAGTACTTTTTAATGGTCATGAGGTTTCCCACCTGAAGGCAGTGCTTCCCAGCATCCTACCATCCCACAGGTGAAAAACAAATTCCCTCTAAACCTCTGCCTTTCACCTTAAAATTATACCTCCCTTGTTGCCGATCCTTTGACTAATGAGGACAACTGCTTTCTGTCCACCCTGTCCACACCTGTTATAATCTTATTCACCTCTATCAGGGGAACCCCCTCAGCCTTCTCTGCCCCAGAGAAAACAACCTGAGCGTATCCAGTTTCTCTCCATCTCTGGAATGCTCCATCCCAGGTAACATCCTGGGGGATTGCCTCTGCACCCTCTCCAGTGCATTCTAGTGACCAGTGGGCTACCACAGGGATCAGTGCCTGCACTGCGGCTATTTACACTATATGTTAATGTTTCAGATGAGGGAACTAAATGTAATATCTCCGATTTTGCAGATGGCGCAAAGCTTGGCAGGAGGGTCAACTGTGAGGTGGGCGCAGAAACGCTTCAGTCTGATTTGGACAAGTTGAGTGAGTGGGCAAATGAATGGTAGATGCAGTGTAATGCAAGTAAAAGTGAGGTTATTCACTTGGTAGCAAAAACAGGAAGGTGGATTACTATCCAAATGGGGATAGATTGGGAAAAGGGGTGTTGCCTTGATGCCTGGGTGTCCTTGTACTCCAGTCACTTAAAGTAAGTGTACAAGTACAAGAAAGTAAGGTGTAGCAGGCAGTGATAGGGAATAGGGATGTCTTGCTGCAATTGTACAGGGCCCTGGTGCACCCACACCTGGAGTACTGTGTGCAGTTTGGGTCTCCGTACCTGAGGAAGGATGTTCTGGCGATGGAGGGAGTGCAGCAAACATTTACCACACTGATCCCTGGGATGGTAGGACTGACATATGAAGAGACACTGGATCGGTTCTGGATAGGACTATGTTCAATAGATTTTAGAAGAATGAGAGAGGACCTCGCAGAAATCCATCAAATCCTAAAGGGTCAATGCAGGGTAAACATGGGAAGGATGTTCCCAATGACTAGGGAGCCTAGAAACAGGGATCACAATTTAAGGATACATGAGAGACCATTGAGAACTGAGATGAGGAGAAATATCTTCACCCAGGAAATTGTGAGCCTGGGGAATTCTTTACCGTTGAAAGCAGTTGAAGCCAAAATGTTGAATATTTTCAGGAAGTAGTTAGAATTACAGTTCTTTGGGGCTAAAGGGATCAAGAGGTATGGAGAGAAACAGGTAACAGGATACCATGTTGTTAGATCAACTGTGATTATGTTAAATGACAGAGCACGTTTGAAGGGCTAAATGGCCTACTCTTGCTCCTTTAATTTATGTTGTCTCTGCTTCTACCATCCTTGACAGCAGTGATTTCCCAATCATTTCCACTTGCTGTGTTTAAAAGCTTCTTCCTCACTTCTCCCCGCCTCTCTTACTCAAATAATCTGTTAAAAATGTATTGTTTGTGGGATATAAGTGTCACTGCTAGGGACAGTATTTGTTCACCTATCTCAAATTGTCTGGGGGGGGGTGGTTACAGTTAAGAGCCCGCATTGCTATGCGTCTGGAGTCACATATAGATCACATTGGTCATATTGTAATATTTAAATTTTAACTTTGTTCCTTATTGTTTTCCACCTTGCCCTTAAATTTGTGTACGGTGACATTGAAAATATTTTAGTGCACTCCTGTACTTTTATACTTGAGTACATGTGGCAATAAAGTCTAAATCTTAAAAATAAAACTAATAACAAAGGCAGATTTCCTCCCCTAAGGGACATTAGTGAACCAGATGCACTTTTTAAAATATAAATATCAATAGTGACATGCTCGCTATTAGACCAGCTTGTTATTCCTGATTCTGAGTGAATTCAAATTTCACCATCTGCTATGGTGGGATTTGAACCCATACCTCCAGAACACTAACCTGAGGATCTGAATCACTAGTCTAGTGATGGCACTGCTGCACCATCATGTCTACCTACCCTAGGAAGATGGTGAATGGTGTTTTTCAAAATGCCGGTACTGTTTTTGCTGTAACTGCACAGATTGCTTGGACACCCACACTCAGGACAAGTCAACTCAAGATGCTGCTTGGCCTGCTGTGTTCATCCAGCTCCACACTTGGTTATCTCAGATTTTCCAGCATCTGCAGTTCCCACCATCTGTCTCAACTCAGGATTCACTGCATTGACATGGGGCTACAGGAGTCACAAGTAGATCAGCCAGTGAGGGATGTCAGGTCTCCATCCCCTAAAGCATCCTGCCCATCAGGTTTCCGTGGAAATCTGACGGGTTTTTCTCGTCGGTCCCACTGGAACCAGATTTTTTATGTCCCCATGGAATTCTACTTGGCAAACCCACCTGGAATTTCAGGTCACCACTTTGCTGATCCTCTATCACAGAGACACCCTAGCCTACCAGCTGGAAAAAGCAGAACATGCACGAGAATCGAGAGCCATGTGTGAAATGCCTTGGTGTGCTCACAATATGAGTCGGACTGATACAGAAGTGTCTCTATTTGGAGCGTCTTAAGGTGATAATAAAGTACAATGATGTTCCTGGCATATCCCAAAGTATAAATAAAAGTGACTGAAAGTTTAAATGACTGGATTGGTTAACACATCTCATATCAGGGAAAGAGAGAGAAATGTAGGAATTGGGGAGCAAGAGTAAAGCATTTGGCTCTTCGAGCCATCTTTCAATATAATCATGGCTGACCCTCAATTGTGAAGCCATAGACCGCCCCCCTCTCTCTTCCTATACCCGTGACACCTTTAGTTTCTAGAAATCCATCGCTTTCCTAAACATGTTCAGTGATTGGTTCTCCATCTCCCATGGTAGAGAATTCCATGGTATCCGATTGATTGAGGAGATATCTCCTGGGATATTGCACTGTTCAGACAAGGAATAGCTAAGACCAGCAAGTGAAGATAGAAATCAGAGGTACTGCTGCTTACTGTTCGCTGGTCATCTTCAAAGATTTCTCTCGCTTCTTCTTTTGAGCACCTTTCTTCATTGCATTCCCTCTCCAAGTTACCTTCTTTAAGTTCCTCCAGAAAGCTGTTTGCCCGCTTCTGTCGTGCTAGGATGTTGTTGGCCTTTTTGTGGGTCAGAAACACTGTGACAGGGGAAAACGATGAACAAATTGGTCAGTAGCTGTCATTCCCATTCAGTTTGACAGGAGCTTACAGGGTAGGTTTGTGGTGAGGGCGAGGACAATGAGAAAGACACAACTGGCCCTGCACAAACAGGGCCTATCCCTGGTACCAACTGTACCAGGGCCTATCCCTGGTCATGTGTAGAACAGGGCCTATCCCTGGTCACATACAGAACCAGGATCTATCCTGGTCACGTATAGAACTAGGGCCTATCCTGGTCACATACAGAACAGGGCCTATCCCTGGTCACGTATAGAACCAGGGCCGGCCTATCCTGGTCACATATAGAACAGGGCCTATCCCTGGTCACATATAGAACCAGGTTCTATCCTGGTCACATGTAGAACCAGGGCCTATCCTAGTCACGTATAGAACCAGGGCCAATCCTGGTCACGTATAGAACCAGGGCCCATTCTGGTCACGAATAGAAGCAGGGCTCATTCTGGTCATGTATAGAAGCAGGGCCTATCCTGGATACCTATAGAAGCTGGGCCTCCTGGGCACCCATAGAAGCAGGGCTGATTCTGTGCACCTATAGAAACAGGACTTATCCCAGACACCTATAGGACCAGGGCCTATGCTGGGCACCTACAGAAGCAGGGCCTATTCTGGACACACTCAAGTCCTATCCCAGACACATCAAACCAGGGCCTATCCCAGACACCTATTGAATCAGGGCCTATCACAGGCACCTAGAGAAGCAGGGCCTATCCCGGAAATCCATCAAACCAGGGCCTAGCTTGGGCACCTATAGAAGCAGGGCCTATCCCGGACACCTATTGAACCAGGGCCTGTCGTGGACACCTGTTGAACCAGCTTCTATCCCAGACACCTATGGAACCAGGACCTATCCCAGACACCCATCGAACTAGTGCCTATCTAGAACACCTATAGAACCAGGGCCCAGAAACCCGTCGAATCAGGTCCTGTCCCGGACAACCATTGAACCAGGGCCTATCTTGGACACCTATAGAACCAAGGCCTATCCATGGCACCATAGAAGCACTGTAAAATCAAGGTTAACCACTGGCACCTATAAAATCAGGGTTTATTCAGGACACCTACAGAATTAGGACATAACTCTGACACCAATGGAATCAGGACTTACAGGATTATCAGCCTAGTTCTGAATATTATAACCATCAGTCTACTGTTTAGCTATATTAGCTACTTAGATTCAGTGGTCCATTCTAGACATACAGAATCATAAGGCTTATCACTGCACTTATCACTGTCTTGGACCTGTTTCTAATCTATAGGGGCCTGTCCCTGATCTATTGAATCACCAGCCTATAAAATCATCAGCCCATCACAATTTATGGAATCATGGACCTACCTTTGACTTATAGAATCATCAGCCTATGCCTGACCTGTAGAGTTATTGAATGCTGCATGGTGCAGAGAATCCTTGGCTTACGTCTGACATATAGAAGCATCAGCCTATCCCTGATCTATAGAATGGTGGGTAAAAACAGAAGGTGCTGGAGAAGTACAGCATTTTTGATGGCACCTGCACTCTGATGAATGGTCATTAACATTTTAATGGTGGAGTAGCAGATAGTGAAGGGGACTGTCAGAGATTACAGCAGAATATAGATAGATTGGAGAGTTGGGCAGATAAATGGCAGAAGGAGTTCAAGCCGGGCAAATGTGAGATGATACATTTTGGAAGATCAAATTCAAGGGTGATCTATACAGTAAATGGAAAAGTCCTAGGGAAAATTGATGAACAGAGAGGTCTGGGTGTTCAGGTCCATTGTTCCCTGAAGGTGGCAATGCAGGTCAATAGGGTGGTCAAGAAGGCATACGGCATGCTTTCCTTCATCGGACGGGGTATTGAGTACAAGAGTTGGCAGGTCATGTTACAGTTGTATAGGACTTTGGTTCGGCCACATTTGGAGTACTGTGTACAGTTCTGGTCTCCACATTACCAAAAGGATGTGGATGCTTTGGAGAGGGTGTAGAGGAGGTTCACTAGGATGTTGCCTGGTATGGAGGGTGCTAGCTATGAAGAGAGATATGAATTAGAAAGATGGAGATTGAGGGGGGACCTGATTGAGCTCTACAAAGTCATGAGAGGTATAGACAGGGTGGATAGCAAGAAGCTTTTTCCCAGAGTGGGGGACTCGATTAGTGGGGGTCATGAGTTTTAAGTGAGAGGAGGAAACTTTAAGGGAGATATGCGTGGTATGTTCTTTACACAGAGGGTGCCTGGAACACGTTGCCAGCGGAGGTGGTAGACGCAGACACGTAAGCGTCTTTTAAGATATATTTGGACAGGTAAATGGATGGGCAGGGAGCAAATGGACACAGACCCTTAGAAAATAGATGACAGGTTAGACAGAGGATGTTGATCGGCGCAGGCTTGGAGGGCCGAAGGGCTGTGCTGTAATTTTCTTTGTTCTTTGTTCTTTATATATAACCAGGGGCCTATTCCTGACCAATAGAATTATCACCTTATCACTGACTTATACCTTATCTCTGACTGGTAGAATCATCATCCTGTCGCTGACTTTTGAATCATGTCCTTATCTATGACCTATAGAATCATCACCCTATTGCTGGCTTATAGAATCATGACCTTATCTCTGCCCTATAGAATCATGGCCCCATACCTGACTTTTAGAACCACCACCCTACCTCAGATCTGTAGAATCACGATCCTATACCTGACCTATAGAATCATGATTCTATCCCTGATAGAGGGAATCGTGACACCCTATCTGTGATCTACAGAGCCACAATCCATCCCTGAACTATGGAATCATGACTCTACCCCTGTAGAACTATGGCCCTACAGCTGACTTATAGAATTTTGGCCCTATCACTGGCCTGTATAGTCATATTTTGTATACCTGACCTCGCAGCATTATAATCCTGTCCCTTACCGATGGAATCATGATTCTACCCCTGACCTGTAGATTCATGACCCAATAGCTGACCTATAGAATGCGTGACCTAACCTTGCTGAATGGAGTCATCAGCCAAACAGAGGTTACTCTGGCAGGTCCAGGGAAGGGGGCCAACATCAGTAGGGCTGGCCCAGTTACAAAGACCATTTGTTATTGGAACATTGCAAAGTGTTGGAGAGCGGTCACCTTTATTTTAGGATGCACCCTCCCCCACGACATCCCTCACTGCTGCTGCATTCCTATTGACCACCTCCAGCTTTGACAAGGGCAGACCTACCGCCTCCATTTCTACGGACCCCTGCTCCACCCGCCCCTCCCTCCCTAAACTGACCGTCCATATTCGGAATTCTTGCCTGACCTCTAAAACCTCGATGGAGAACCCAGATAAAACCCCAGGGCATGTGGGACTCTGAGCCCCCCATCCTGAAGGCAGGATCCCAGGAAAAATCCCAGCCCTGAGAGCCAGCCATCAGTTGCTCAAGAAACATTTCGCCGATGAGTACACATAACCCCTGAACACTGGGACACAGAATATTTGTAAAAATGGCCTGGAATCAATAATCACTGCTGAAATTATCTAATGATTGCCACTGCACTGTTTAGTAGCTAGCTATGGTCAGACAGAGTGGCTCTTGTTTAGGGAATCCAACATGTCCCAAACACAGATCTCGGACAGAACCATATCCTGGTGGGCAGTTGATGGGTGCATCCCCAAATAACGCTGTTTTCAAAGATCAATCACTGCACAACCTGGCTGAAGGAGGGAAGCTGGGGAACGAAGCTCCCCTAAGATCACAAACTTTGCACTGCCGTTGGGCGCAATTTGTAAAATGGAGAACCTTTGACTGCACAGCGGTCGACAGAAAGACCATACCTGGAGTCTCAGCAGCTGTGGGGTGAAGCAAAAGGAAAAGGGATGTAGCCCAGAAAAGTCTTGCCATGCTTCGTTGGCGCTCGCTGACTCCTCCTGCGTCTGAATTTCAGTGGACGGCCCAAGCAAACCAAGGTTCAAAGATCAACAACGAGGCCTGCAAAAAATAAACCACTCGATTCCCTATCGACCCTCAATGTCAAGCATTCAGAGTGACTCACAAGCAGCAGGTCACAGTCCCCTTGTGATCAGTGCGCTCAGAGTGCAAGAACTGGGAATATACATAGTCAAGGCTCAAACAACGCCCCCCCACCTCCTCCCCCAACTCACATGAACAATAGGAGGCAGCTCACTGTTTCAGGGCTGAGGACTTTTCTTTAGGTTCTTTTGTTTTGGACTGGTGGGCTTCAATATCTCAATGTAACATCTAACTCTTCGGAGGAGGCAATGTCCTAGCGGTATTTTCACTAGGCTGTTAATCCAGAAACCCAGCTAATGCTCTGGGGGACCTGAGTTCAAGTCCTGCCACTGTGGATGATGGCGTTTGAATTCAATAATAATCTAGAAATAAGAGTTGAGTCATTATTGTCAGGAAAAACCCATCTGGGTCACTAATGTCCTTTAGGAAAGGAAGCTGCCATCTTTACCTGGTCTGGTGACTCCAACACCACTGCAATGGGGTTAACTCTTAACTGCCCTCAATTAGGATGGGCAGTAAAAGCTGCCTGGCCAATGACACCTTCATTCTGTGGATGAATATTTTTTTAAAAAATTCTTCCCTCAATAAAGATACTGAGGTTGGTTTTTCTTTACCTATTGCACATCCCTAAATGCCCTGGGGAAAGTGGTAGGGAATTGTTTCCTTACTTTGCTGTGTATAGGGCAGGCTGTTCCAAAGCAGGAGTCAGGACCCCAAGCTTCAAGGCTGTAATGACCAAACCCTCAACCTGACTGCCCTGCCATCCCCACCGCCCCCCCCTCCCCACCCCGGGTCTGATAGGTCATCCCTCCTGTCCCCCATCACTGCTCGATAAGGGGTGACGACAGTTTGCAAGCTTTGTGATAAGGTCACAGCTGGGAAGAGGTTTGGGTAAAACTGGTGTAACAATCCCATTAGGGAAGGAATTACAGGGTTTTGACCCAGAGACAGTGAAGGAATGGCAATTTACTTCCAAGTCAGGATGGTGATTGGCTTGGAGGGGAACATGATGGTGATGAATATTGGCAGTGTTCCCTTTTATCTGCTGCCCTTGTTCCTTTAGATGAAAGTGGCCATGGGTTTGGAAGATGCTGTCCGACGATCTTTGGTGAATTTCTGCAGTGCATCTTGTAGATAGTACACATGGCTGCTACTGAGTGTCAGTGGTGGAGGGAGTGGGATGTTTGTGGATGTGGTACCAATCAAGCGGCTGCTTTGTCCTGGATGGTGTCAAGCTTCTTAAGTGTTGTTGGGGCTGTAACCATCCAGGCAAGTGGGGGATATTCTATCACACTCCTGACTTGTGCCTTGTGGATGATGGACAGGCTTTGGGGAGTCAGGAGTTGAGTTACTCAGGGCACGAATCCTAGAATCTGACCTGCTTTTACAGCCACAATATTTGTATGATGAGTCCAATTCACTTTCTGCTCAATGGTAGTCCCTGGGATGTTGCATTTGAACATGGACTGCTTCAGTATCTGAGGAATTGTGAATGTTGCTGAACATCGTGCAATCATCGGCGAACATCCCCAGTTCTGACCTTATGATGGAGGGAGGGTCATTGATGAAGCATTTGAAGATGTTCAGGCCTAGGATACCACCCTGAGGAACTCCTGCAGAGATGTCCTGGAGCTGAGATGTCTGACGTCATTGCAGGTGTACACAATTACTGATGTACACAACCATCTGCTAAACATGACCAGCCAGCAGTGAGATGTCGCCACCACTGCCCACCAACCCCTGCCCACACACCCCCAGGTTTCCATTGACTCCAGCTTTGAGAGGGCCTCTTGTTGCCACACCTCCACCTTTAAGGTGAAGGGCTGTCACTCTCACCTCACCTCTGGACTTCAGCTCTTTTGTCCATGTTTGAACCAAGTCTGTAATGAGGCCAGGAGCTGAGTGGCCCTGCGGAACCCAAACTGGGTGTCAGCGAGCAGGTTATCGCTGAGTGAATGCAGCAGCTTGAAAGCAGTATCGATAACCCTTTCCATCATGATACTGTTGATTTCCACTTGTTTTGTTGAGGGCACATGATCGTGCACAGGGTGCTCTTGGGGTTGAGTTATAATGAAGCTCTGCCTGGGATCACAGGAGCTGGGTGTGAGAGCCGTGAGATTCTGCTGTGGGAACACACCGTATGTAACTTTTGATAGTGTACTTAGCTCTAATCATGAGACAGGCTTTGTTGGAATGGTTCATTTAATGCGGGGGGGGGGGGGGGCGGGTGCTGCTGAGCTCTGTTGCAATGCAGAGTAATCCCAACAGAGTGGGTTCAGTTCCTCCACCGGCTGAGTTTTTGATGAAGGATTCTCCTTCGCAATCCTTGTCTGTGACATGTTGACACTCAGGTTAGGCCACCACCAGTTGTCTCTCCAATGAAAGAGCAGCCTCCCGTGCCCCTGCCCCGGTCTGGTAAGACTATGGTGACTTTGTTGAATGGGTGCTGAGTCAGTGACTACTGCTCTGTGCCTTCAGTAGTGACCATCAGTTGTTAAGAACACCCTTGTACACTCACCAGCCTCATGGCTCTTGTTCCCTCAGCTCATTCACTCCCTTACCCCCCCCCCCCACTTCACTCCTCAGCCCCTCACCCCATGAACACCCCGTGACATTCCAGGGGAGTTAGAATCATCAACATTTCTGCTCCATCCCAACCCTGTCCTCAGTTCAATTCAGGATTCAACAACACGGGGCTTAGATCAAAGAGATAAGCAAACTTGGAAAGTGGTGGATCAGCCCAGGTAATCAGAGACGAGCCACCTATAGTACAGATCTCAGTGATGTTAAACACGGGAATGTGGGCCATTCGGCCCTTCAAGTCAGCTCCACCAATCAGGATCGATCTGGTTATGGTCTCTGCTCCACTTTTCTGCCTGTCCCCTGTAACCATCGACTCCCTTGTCCATCCATCTGGCCCTTAAATAAATTCAGCCTCAGTTGCTTTCTGTCATACCCAGGGTAGATATTTTCCAGTCAACCTGTTCAGTGATGCTATTACACTGGGAATTGAGTTCATGCCTCCTGGCCAGAGGTAGGTGCTACCACTGCACCAAAAGAGCCCCGAGTGAATTGAAATTGGACCAGGGAACTCAGATCTTCAGTGTAACAGTCTCCCAATTAAGCTACGCACCGTTCTCTCAATACTTATAACAACCAAAAACAGTTAAATGATCACACTCGAGCCAATCCCTTAATTCCACATTTTTATTAAATTCAAATTACCCTGTCTGGCCCCATGAGATTCAAGCCAATGTCCCCAAAATATATTCCTGGGGTTCTTGATTGCTAATCCAGTGACATGACCAGAACACCACTGCCTCCCCTTGGTAATGAGGGAGTGTCCTAGACCCCACCATCTTCAGCCACTAATTCAATGACCATTCCTCCATTATAAAGTCAGAAGTGGGGATGTTCGCTGATGATTGCATAATGTTCATCACCGCTCGTGACTCCTCAGATACTGAGGCAGTCCATGTTCAAACGTAGCAAGACCTGGACAATATCTAGACAAGTTCTATTTGTGCCACACGAGTGCCAGGCAATGACCACCTCCAACAAGCAAGAAGCTAGCCCTCTGCCCTCGATATTGCCATCACTGAACCACCCACTGTCATCATCCTGGGGGTTACTATTGATTGGAAACTCAGCTGGACTCACCATATAAATTGTCCCATTGGGAAGAGCCAGCATAGAGTCATGAAGGGTAGGCCATGTTTAACTAATTTGGTGGAATTCTTTGAGGACATTACTTGCATGGTGGACAATGGGGAACCTGTTGATGTGGTGTGTCTGTATTTCCAGAAGGCATTTGACAAAGTACCACACCAAAGGCTGCTACATCACATAAAGTTGCACAGTATTACAGGTAATGTATTGGCATGGATAGAGGATTGGTTGGCCAGTAGAAAGCAAAGATTAGGGGTAAATGGGTGTTTTTCTGGTTGGTGGTCAGTGGCTAGCGGTGTGTCTCAGGGATCAGTGTTGGGACCGCAATTGTTTACAACTTACATAGATGATTTGGAGGTGGGGACTAAGTGTGGTGTGTCAAAATTTGCAGATGACACTAAGATGAGTGGTAGAGCAAAGTGTGTAGAAGAAGTGTGTAAAAGTCTGCAGAGGGTTACAGATAATCTAAGTGACTAGGCAAAGGTCTGATAGATGGAGTGCAATGTTGATAAGTGTGAGGTCATCCATTTTGGTAGGAATAACAGGAAAATGGACTATGTTTTAAATGGTAAAAAATTGCACCATGCTGCTGTGCAGAGGGACTCGGGTTTCCTTGTGCATGATTCGCTGAAGGTGGGATTGCAGGTGCAGCAGGTGATTAAAAAGGGAAATGGAATTTTGTCTGTCATTGCTAGAGGGATGGAGTTTAAAAACAGGGAGGCTATGCTGCAGCTGTATAGGGTCCTGGTGAGGCCACACCTGGAGTACTGTGTGCAGTTTTGGTCTCCTTACTTGAGAAGAGGTACACTAGCACTGGAGGGGGTGCAGAGGAGATTCACTCAGTTGATTCCAGAGTTGAGAGGGTTAGATTATGAGGAGAGAATGAGTAGGCTGGGATTATACTCACTGGAATTCAGAATAATGAGGGGAGATCTTATAGAAACAAATAGAATTATGAAGGGAATAGATAAGGTGGAGGCAGGGAGGTTGTTTCTGCTAGCAGGTGAAACTAGGACTGAAAGGCATCGCCTCAAAATAAAGGGAAGCAGCTGTAGGACTGAGGTCAGGAGGAACTTCTTCACCCAAAGGGTTATGAATCTGTGGACAGATGGTGAAACAGACAGACGGGAACACCATCCCCCTGCAGGTTCCCCTCCAAGTCACTCACCGTCCTGACTTGGAAATATATTACTGTTCCTTCGCTGCGGCTGGGTCAAAATCCTGGAATTTCCTCCCCAAGGGCATTGTGGGTCAACCCACAGCAGGACGAATGCAGCAGATTGAGAAGGCAGCTCACCCCCACCTTCTCAAGGGCAACTAGGGATGGGTAATCAATGCTGGGCCCAGCCAGTGATTTAAGAAGAAAAAGAGAATTCGAGACAGCAATGGCCCACTAAAGGAAGAAAAAAATCTTCTCTCATCCCCACCTCTAAGTTTTTGCTTTGAGGTTTGTAAATCAGTTTCTCCCCCTTTTGGTCCCAGTACTGTGATTGCAAAGTGCCTCCTGCAGGACAAGGGCTCCACTCTGATGTCAGCCCCAGAGCTGCCTGTGGTTTCAGAGGGCCACTTCCTGGTGAATTGCAGCCCTTAGGAAGCCCTTGACCTGCTGAACCCTGAACTCCTGACCTGCTCTGCTCTGCAAAGCCAACAGTCAGTCAACAAGAGCAGAGGGAACGGCAAACAAACATGAAGGTCGGTGACCAGCTGTGATAAACACAGCGGGGAAAATAGCCAGCGTTCATCGATTATGCATGCAGCTGACAGGCTGCTCAGGGTACACCTACATAACATGGAGCCAATTCCACTTGAAGGACTCCCTTTCAGACCTTCAGTCAATGCCACAGGCCCAGCGAGGGGAGCCTGTGTTCTGGGCACCTCACACTTTTGACATGCCCACATCCATCGGTTTGCATTAAAGATGGTCTGGTTGAGGAGAAGGAAGGGTGAAGAACTGTCTTCAGCCCTGGGCTTCTTTATAACACCGTTTGTTGCAAGATAGATTAGGACTAATGATCACTATAGATGGTACTCAGTGATGTACTAAGCTTTAGTATCATTTCCCCTAAACTCTGCCACCTAATACAAATCAATCTCATCTACATACCCCTCTGTACGTGCTTGTAATATTCAGACAGTCAGATTTCTGTGATTCTCTCTCCCCTCCTTAACTCTGCCCACCCTGTGCCATTTAGACCCATGAAGTGCACCTCTGTGACATCATCACATAATTCAGGGTCCTACAGGCATCAAGCAACACCCTCTCCACTGTCTTGGGCCCAGGAGGTCATGGGGGTAGGGGGAGGATGGGAGGAGAAGAGGAGGGGAGAAGGGAAGGAAAGAAGGAGGGGAGGAGGGAATGAGAGGAGGAGGGGAGGAGAAGAGGAGGGGAGAAGGGAAAGAGAGAAGGAGGGGAGGAGGGAATGAGAGGAGGAGGGGAGGAGAAGAGGAGGGGAGGAGGAGAGGAGGAGTGGAGGAAGGAAGGGTGGGAGGAGGGCAGGAGGGAAGGAGAGCAGAAGGGGAGGAGAGAAGGTGGTGAGGAGGGGAGGAGGGATGGAGTGGACGAGGGGAGGAGGGAATGAGTGGAGAAGGTGAGGCGAGGAGGAGGGTAGGGGAGGAGGAAAGGAGGGGAGCTGTGAAGGAGGGGAGGAGGGAAGGAGATGAGGAGGGAAGGAGGGAAGGAGTGGACGAGGGGAGGAGGGGAGGAGGGAATGAGCGGAGAGGGGGAGGAGAGGATGAGTGTAGGAGGGGAGGAGGAGAGGAGGAGGAGCGGAGTGAGGGAGGAGGGGAGCTGTGAAGGAGGGAAGGAGGGAGGAGACAAGGAGTGGTGGGAAGGAGAGGAGGAGCAGAGAAGGGGAGGAGGGGAGGAGGGAAGGGGGAAGCAGGTTAGGAGAGGAGGAGGGGAGGAGTGGATGAGGGGAAAAAGGGGAGATGGGGAGGAGAGGAGAGGAGGCGTGGAGGAGGGAAGGAGTGGAGGAGGGGAAAGGGGTGGAGGGGAGGAGAGGAGGAAGGGAGAAGGGAAGGAGAGGAGAAGGGGAGGAGGGAAGAAGGTGAGGAGGGGAGGAGGAGAGGAGTGGATGAGGGGAAAAGTGGAGGAGAGGAGGAGGGGAAGAGGGAAGGAGAGGAGGAGGGGAGGAGGAAGGAGGGGGGATGTAAGATGGGAATTGTTGTTCCCTCCAGAAGCTTATGAGTTCAGGACTGACACTGAACTCACAGTGTTTTTGAATAGATTTTTTTTGGACATTTCTGCAGTGGCTGTTGAAAGACTTTTAAGAAAGTGGTTTGCTATCCCTGAGTGCCCTTGAACTATGGCTTGCTCAGCCATTTCAAAGTGTAGTTAAGAGTCATCCACATTGCTGTGGGTCTGGAGTTATATAGAGGCCAGGCCAGGTAAGGGACAGACCAGATTCTCTAATGGACATTAGTGACCACATGGGGTTTTACAACAACCAATAATAAGTTTTGATTCCAAACTAACTCATAAAATTTAAATTCGTGCCATCGTGTGATTTGAACCCATTGTTAGCTGTAAAATTACCACAAAGTTGCAGTCTGTCTGCTGCTTAGCCATTGCTACAGATGATCACAGCCTGCCAATATAGGGCTAAAATTTGAAAACATATTTGAAAACAATCCTGGATTGTCCAGAATGGACTGAGTGGAGAGCACCTTCAGGCCTTAACTTGGAGTGAAAGAGAATGCAGTTGGACTTGCGAAGAAAGTCTGAACCTTGATTTACTGAAAAACCAATGATTTCTACCCTGAGGTAGAGAAATCATAGAATCCCTTCAGTGTGCAAGCAAGCCATTCAGCTCATGGAATCCATACTGACCCTCCAAAGAGCATCATATCCAGACCCACCCTATCCCTGTAACCCTGAGTTTCCCATGTCTAACCCACCTAGCCTGCACCTCCCTGGGCACTACGGGCAATTTAACATGGCCAATCCATGCTACCCTGCACATCTTTGGACTGTGGGAGGAAACCCGAGCACCTGGAGAAAATCCACACAGAGACAGGAAGCTATGCTTCCAGATGTTCTGCTCATGGACACAGATGAACCTTTAAGCATGGCTCCCAAAAGTTACCTGACTTCTTCTGAGGATTCAACTGTGATTGGGCCAAGAATGTACTTATCTCTGGAAGGAACACAATGAACTTTGTAAATTAATTCCACAAATGTGAACGGAAGCCGATTAAACAAGGCTTCCTGGTGCTGTGGATAGCTTCTGTTAGACTCTGGAAATATTGGATTATTCAGTGGCTGAGACCATTAAAAAATTGTGACTTTAGCAGTGGTCGAGGCAAATTGTCACGGGGTTGAATCTTACCAGGCTGCGAGCAATGTAGGCTGTGGTGAGACGAGAGGTAGAACTCGGTGAGTTGTTTGGTCAGATCGATCTTGATGTTGAAATCACCTTATCACATCTTGTACATTTTTCTCAAAAATGTCCCGGGTAAGATTCTCACGAAGGGGGCTCCCTGTTAACATATTGATCGATAAATGTCTGCTGGCAGGCCAACTCACCACAGGTTTTAATCTTACCAAACTCACTGTGCAAAACTAGCCATGAGGAATATTTGACCGTCTCTGACACTGGCCACCAACTCTCCACCATCATTGGCAGGACATACTCCACTGACATTGGGATCTGACATGTGAAAGCTTCTAAAACCTCATGGGCACATCTCCAATTCATATAGAGGGTAGTTCTGCACTTCAATGCTGCACCAGCAACCATCATTGTATCACTGCGGCAAGGACACTGGGCGCTCAGGCACACACATCGAGCTCAGGGGCTGGACCAGGCCCTTTGTGCGCTGTTATACTGCTCACTCACTCCAAGCCTTGCTTTGCCTTTTAGTTCTTTGTTACTCAGCTAGTGCTGTCAGACTCACAATATTATTGCAATGTCGTGTCGTTTAGCGAACGCACAAAACCACTTGTCATGGTTTACGGCAGGCCTCGGACAGATTCCAGGACATAGTCTGTGGTCAGGGGATCCTGGCATGGTAAGTCAAGGGCAACTTCTGATTGTGTCTAAGCCCCTGGATGGCTGTCAGTCAACCATATGGGGCAGTTAGAGTCAGGATGGTCTCCATGTAAGGAGGGAGGTGCCAAATACCGGGCAGCCTATCACTCAGCGCCTTTTTCTGCCTGACTGTGGGCTGATTTCCTCCTGGGTTGAGAGAGAGGCAGGTATTACGGGAGATGAAAAAGTGGGTTCCTGTTGGTGTGGTTGGGGAGGTGGCCCAAGTGAGTGGGTAGGCAGTGCAGAGAGCACGCAGGGTCAGTGGTGTTAGGATGGTTAACAGTGAGTGAAGGTGATGTTGCAGGCAATAGTGAGAATGCTAGAGTATGAGCCCTGATAGGAGATGGGTACAGGAACAGAGATAGCAGAGAGAAGACAGTGACACTGACACTGAGAGAGTGGGGAAGATTATTGGCTACCTTCCTCCAGACAGTGAGACTCCTCCAGCCTGGTGGGCATTTTTGGAGCAAGCTGGTACAGTCTGGCCTCCAATGCTGGCCCTGGGGGACCTGGAAGATTGATTGATTTAATTGTCCCGTGTACCGAAATACAGTGAAAGGCTTTGTTTCCAAGCAGTACGGTTAGATCATAGTAAGCGAAAGGATGTACAGATCAAAAAGCCTCAGAGACAGACAGGTTACATTGCAGGTTACATTATTTGAGGCTAGAGTCTGAATACAGCTGGAAAGAAGCTGTTCCTGAACCTGCTGGTGAGTGCGTTCAGGCTTCTGTATCTTCTGCCTGATGGTTGTAGGAGGTTATTACTGGGGAGCGATGGTCTTTGATGACATTGGCCCCCTTTCTGCAGCAGCAAGCCATGTAAACACAGCCCGTGGATGGAAGGTTGGCTCCCATGATGGTCTGGGCTGTGCACACCACCTTCTGTAGTTTGTTACGGTCCTGGGCAGAGCAGTTGCCGCACCAGGCCATTGTGCACCGGCACAGTATGCTTCCAGTGGTGCATCTGTAGAAGTCGGTGAGGGGCCTTGTGGACGTGACAAATTTCCTGAGAAAGAAGAGGCGTTGTTGTGCCTTCCTGACTGTCACATTTATGTGGCAAGTCTGGGACAGGTTGTCGGTTTTCAACACTCTGAGGAACTTGATGCACTTCACTCACTCAACCTCAGTTCCAATGATGGGGGCGTGTTCTCCTCCTTTCTTTCCGAAGCCGATGATCAGTTCTTTAGTTTTGCTGACGTTGAGAGACAGATTGTTCTCATTGCACCAAGCCACCAAGCCCTCTATGTCCCTTCTACATTTTGACTTGTCATTGTTAGACCTGCCTGTACACCAGACAATCCAGCAGGACCCTCCAGCTCTCAGCCCAAACAACAGGGCACTTGGCAATCCTCTGTCTGCCACGTTCGGCAGCAACTGTCACGGACCGTGCAGAGCAGCTGTGGGCTGACAGAGCGTGCCTGGGTGCATGACAGGCTTTTAAACACAGCGCCAGGGATGCCAGTCAATTATCAATTGGTGTCGAGTCACTCCGGGTACAGAGCGAAGTAAGGTGAGACAATAGTCAGATGTGATTCTCACTGTGAAGTCTCAAATGGCAGTTACTGTGCATGTTTCGTAAGATATGGTGGGAAACTCCACTCCACTCGCAGAGAGACTCCTTCCACAGAACTTGCCAAAGAACGCTGGGAGGCCAAGTCATTGAGTGCATTGGAGACAGAGATGGATAGGTTCTTTATTGGTAAAGGGGATCAAAGGTTACAGGGAAAAGGCAGGGAGAATGGGGTTGAGAAACATATCAGTCACGATGGAATGGCAGAGCAGACTCGATGGGCCGAATGGCTATATTCTGATTCCTATACCTTATGGTCTTATGGTTATGGAGTTGCTTCCAGCCAAAAGAGCCGAAAGACCCAGCTCAAAAGAGATATATTATCCCTTTACTGGTGCAAACATAATCCCAGCATGGAAACATGATTCAACAGCTTGGGCTGTTTGCAGGTTTTGACCTGTATCAATGTCTGGCTCAGCACAGTCATTTCTTTGCAGTGTCCCCAGGAGAGCCAACCTGACCATCACTAAGGAGATATGTTGCAATAAACAGGGAGACAGACAGACCTCTGGGGCTAAGGGGCAGCTGAGGGAATGCTGTACTGAATGGGTTTGCTAAAAACTGCAGTACTGTAACAGCAGAGCAAGAGAGTCTTCAACCACTCCTCCAATTGTGCAACAAGCTCCAAATATTTGACTGCATAAGCCATCACAGCTGCTAAACCTGACTTTTGTGGTGGGGAGAAATAGCACTTGGAAAAAGATAGGTTGATTAAAAAGCGTCAGCATGGATTTCTAAAGAAAAAATGGAGTTTAACTTGCTGGAGCTTTTTGAAGAGTTAACAGAAAGGCTGGATGAGGATAATTCTGTTGATGTGGTATCCATGGACTTTCGGAAGGTGTTTGATACAGTGCCATACAACAGACTTGTGAGGAAAGTTTTCGGGCCATGGTATAAAAGGGTCAGTGGATACAAAACTGACTGAGTGACAGGAGATAGAAAGTAATGTTCAATGGATATTTTACAGGCTGGAGAAAAGGTTTATGGTGCCATTCCCCAGTGGTCAGCTTTAGGATCTTTTTACTTTTCCTGATATATATTAATAAACTGGATCTTAATGTGGAGGGGCCAATTTCAAAGTTTGTAGATGACACTAAGCTTGGGAGAATACACTGTAAGGAAGGCAGTGCAGAACTCCAAAAAGACATTCACAAGTTGGTGGAGTGGGCAGATAAGTGGCTCAATGCAGCAAATGTGAGGTGATGCATTTTGTTCAGAAGAACACTGAAAGACAATTTAAAATGGGGGGGGGGGAACACAATTCTAAAGGCAGTGCAGGAGCAGAGGGACCTGGGGGTACACATGCACTGATCACTGAAGGTGGCAGGAGACAGCTGGAGAGCCGTTAATAAAGCATACATTGTCCTCTGCTTTATTAATGGGGGCATTGAGTGCCGGAGCAGGGAGGTGATGTAGACCCCAGCTGGAGTAGTGTGGACAGCTCCAGGAGCCCCTTTATAGGGAAGAAGTGAATACACTGGAGAGAGAGGGGAGAGGTGATTTACGGTTCCAGGGATGAGAAACATCAGTGATGAGGATAAATTGAAGAAGTTGAGACTGCCCTCCTGGGAGCGAGGAAAGCTGAGAGGAGATCTGATAAAGGATCTTAAAGCCAGAAGTGGGTGGGGGGGGGGGAGAAGCAGCTCCTGCTTGTAAAGGAATAGTGAGAGTGGCATGAGATTTAAAGCAAGGGTGATGTGAGAATAATCTTTTTCACACAGCAAGTATGGACTACACTGCCTGGAAATGTGGTGCAGGCAAGTTCAATTTGGTTATTTGGATAGAAATGGTATGTAAGGCTATGGGGAACATTGGCACTACGTAATAGAACCTAGCATGATGGGCTGAATGGCCTCTTTCTGTGCAGTAAGAGTTCTGCCATTGCTTGTCTGACCCTTCCCACAGCAGGGTGTAGCTGTGATCTCCTCAAACCAATTACTCCGAGTGACCTATTGTGAGGAGAAGGGAACTCCCCGTAGTCTCCAGGAAGACCGTAACCCCTTGGCTTGCTTCTCATGTCAAATCACCATGTGTCATTACTTTCCACTCTGAGAGAAATTCGAATGAAAAACTGTGTGGAATAGTGTAGAAAATCCGCACAATTTGACAGGGCTTGAATCGGAAGCTGGAATTGCAACACTTTGTGATTTTAATTCTCGTGATGAAACATTACAATCCTGTATTTCACATTTGTCTCAAAAAGGTGGTTTGAGAAGTGCGTACCATTTATCTCATGGATTCAGTCCGGTTCTCCGACACAGTCGGGCTCGTCGTTGGCCTGCCCTGATTTACGTACTGCCGTATCCACTCGTTGAATTTGTACACTTTTGTGTAAACTCCGTATTTTCCCTCACTGGCACACCCTTCTCCCCAGCTTACGATGCCGGTTAAAAACCAGCTCCCCCTGTAGGGTGTGGCCAGTGGCCCCCCGCTATCTCCTCGGCATGAGTCCAGCATCGCGTTCCGGTAACCAGCGCAGAACATGTTCTGAGTGATTTCTCTCTCTGTTGTCAGGCGGCACTCGGAGGTCCGGACCTTCGGGACCCGGAGCTTCTGCAGTGTCGAGGCTATGATCCCTGCACCGTACAGCCTCCCCCAGCCAGTCACCGTGGAGTAGTGGATTCCGTTCAACTCCCGTAAGACAAAATCCCGCTCTGCCAAACAGATGGGGACTGCGTAATCATCCAGTTCGATGGGCTCACTGAGCTGGAGCAGTGCAATGTCACTGTCGATGGTTTTTGGGTTGTACCTCTCGTGTACGATCATCCGGGATGCATTCCTCACCTGCTCAGTGCCTTCTTCCGTCTGGAGCAAGTGTTCACCTTCAGAAAGAGAGAGGTCATTGATTTCATTTTGCCTCCCTTTTCACTTTACAACTTTGCAAATGGAACATAACCCTCTCTGCTCGGCAAAGGTCACAGTCATAGTCATACAGCATGGAAACAGACCCTTTGGCCCAACCAATCCATGCTGACCATAATCCCAAACTAAACTAGTCCTCCATGCCTATGCTTGACCCAGATCCCTCCAAACCTTTCCTGTTCATGTACTTATCTAAATGTCTTTTAAATGCTGTAACTGTGCCTGCATTCACCGTTTCCTCTGGAGATTCATTCCACACATGGACCACCTGCTATGTGCAAAAGTTGACTCTCTTGACTCTTCTAAATCTTTCTCCTCTCACCTTAAAAATATGGCCCCCTACATTCAGCGCTCACAAGCCAAACTTCACTTGCAACCCATTTAACTGTGATTGTATTTGAGCAAACTCAGGCAGTTGTCTGAGACGTTTATTTGGGAAAAGAAAGGTGGAAGTGAAAGAAAAACAGAAATTGCTGGAGAAACTCAGTGGGTCTGGCAGCGACTGTGAAGAGAGAAACAGTTGACATTTTCAGTCCAGCATGAATCTTCTTCAGAACTAATATAGGAACAAATGTGTTCAGCAGAACACTCAGGGCAGAATCCACTCGAATGTAAATTCATTTAGACCATCCAAAATGAATCACATCCCAAATACACCACCCTGAATCACTCTGATCGTTAGTTCACAAGCCAAAGCCACTCTGATCCCAAATAAAGCATTCTGAACCAGTCTTATCCCAAACATGCCATCTCAAATCACTCTGTCCCTGAGAATACAATCCAAAACCATTTTGTTCCAAAATACACGCCATACCGGACCACTTTCATTCCAAATACACCATCCTGAATCCCTCTGGTCTGGATTATACTGTCCCAAACCACTCTGATCCCAAATAGTCCATCACAATTTACTCTGATCCTAAAAACACCATCCCAAACTAATTCCATCCCACATAGTCCATCCCAAAGCATTCTGACCCCAAATACTCAATGCTAAACAACTCCACTCTTGACTGCTCCATTCCAAAACACTCTGATCCTGAATACACCATCCCGAGTATGCTTTCCTGACCCACTCTGATCATGGGTAGATCACCTTATCCATTCTAATCCCAAAACCATCGACCCAAACCACTCCTGATAAAAGCACGCAAACAGTTGTCATCCTGAATGCACCAGTCCGAAGCATTTTGATCCCAGTAATACTGTCCCAAACTACTCTGATCTCAAATGTGCCATCATTAACCAATCAAAACCCAACCGGAGAATCCCAGATATAGCGAACCCCACGGGAACAACATACCTGCAATGATTTGAAACAACTCCAGTTTTTTATCATGCAGGCAGTGAGCTGCAGTGACAACCCACTGGGGATTGAGTAACACAGCACCACACAGTACCGCGCCTTGGTAAGTCAGCAGGATCTGTTTATAAAGATATAGACCCAAGTCAAGAAATTTCTTTGTGAACGAAGAGGCACTAGCAGAAAGAATGTGACAAACTGATAAATGTACTGTTTCACTCGCAATGGTAAAGCCCATTGTATTGCTCATGGTTAAAATAATACAGTAAGCGATGGTGAAGGAAAGTATTCAATAAATGCCTTTTGAAAATCCACACTCCTCACACCCACCGTTACCCCTCTATCCACACACCTAATGCCTACTGTTACCCCTCTACCCACACTCCTAATGCCTACAGTTACCCCTCTATCCACACTCCTCACACACACTGCTACCCCTCTATCCACACTCCTCACACACTACTACCCCTCTATCCACACACCTAATGCCTACAGTTACCCCTCTATCCACACTCCTCACACACACTGTTACCCCTCTATCCACACTCCTCACACCTACAGTTACCCCTCTATCCACACTCCTTACACCTACTGTTACCCCTCTATCCACACTCCTCACACCTACTGTTACCTCCTATTCACACTCTTCACACCCACTGTTAACCCTCCACCCACACTCCTCACACCCTCACACTGACTGTTACCACTCTATCCACACTTCTAATACCCACTGTTACCCCTCTAACCTCACTCCTTATGTCTTCAGTTACCCCTCTATCCACACTCCTCACACCCTCACACTGACTGTTACCCCTCTATCCACACTCCTCACACCCTCACACTGACTGTTACCCCACTATCCACCATGAATGTTACTATGTCCGAAAATGAAGACATAGTTAAACAGGATTTCCCTTTCATAAAGCCCAGTGGCCTCCATCTGATCTCATTGTGATTTTGTGATTTCCTCCTGCTTAGACCTCCATAATGGATTCTGTCTTTCAACCTGTCTTTCCACCCTGACCCCGTATGGATTTTCTTCCTCAGGGCAGGTGGCGGAAATCAGGAAAATTCCAGTCTTGGCCGAGCCCTGTCAGGGAGGAAGCGCCAGGAAAGAGGGGATTTTCTTTGTGTGACTGGCTTGGGGAGCATGGACGATGTAATCCAAGCTCAGCAGGAGTGAGGAGCCTGGCCATTGAGGCAGATTGGTTAAAAGTCCCACCTCATTGCCATGGGGCCCTGTTCTAGTTAGAATTGCCCTCCTATACCCACCCCTCATTCTCCCAAATAACTTTCATTATTCTTCACACGCCCTCCATGTTTTCCAGGTCAAAAGGTTGGCATCTTAGTTGGGACGTGATGGCCTGTTGGTATTATCACTGGACTGTTTATTCAGAGACTGAGGTAACGTTCTGGGGACCCAGTTTCAAATTCTGCCACGACAGATGGTGGAATTTGAGTTCAATAAATATCTGGAATTAAGAATCCAATGATAACCATGAACCCACTGTCAATTGTCGGAAAAACCCATCTGGTTCACTCATGTCCCTTAGGGAAGGAAACTGCCATCCTTACGTGGTCGGACCTACATGGGACTCCAGACCCACAGCAATGTGGTTGACTCTGGGCAATTAGGGATGGGCAATAAATGCTGCCTGGTCAGTGATGCCCACATCCCATTAATAAATAAAAAATAGGGGATGTTCACTTCGATCTTAATGACCCCTCAAGACCTCATGCTTCTTCCATGTCCATCCACTTACTGTACAATTCATACGAACAATAAGTGGAAGCATTAAAAGTGCTATATATTGTACACATTGTGCTATAAAGAACCTTTCTACTACAATAAAAGTACCATTCACTAACCCTTTAAAGGTTCAGCCATTGAAACTGCTGTCACTGAAATATCTTCTGTGACTACACTTGCTGAACTTGGTCGCAAAGATAACAAAAACAGAAATTGATGGAAAAGCTCAGCAGGTCCAGCTGCATATGTGGAGAGGAATCAGAGTTAGTGTTTTGGGTCCAGTGACCCTTCTTCAGAACAAACCAGGCTCACTGATTTCTCTCCATGTATGCAGCCGGACCTGCTGAGCTTTTCCAGTAATTTCCGATTTCCAGCGCCCGCAGTTCTTTCGGGATTGTTTTGGTAGTGAAGTTCACCCAGCTCACGCTGTCAATCAAGCAGCAGTTTGGGTGTTTGAAAAGAGTCAGATTATCTGAGCTCTCAGATACTGCTTCCTGGGATCATGGATCACTGTTTAGAACCATAGAGATTTACAGCACGGGAACAGACCCTTCGGTTCAACTCGTCCGTGCCAACCAGAAATCGTAAATTAATCTAGACCCATTTGCCAGCATTTGGCCCATTTCCCTCTGAACCGTTCCGGTTCATGTACCCATCCAGATGCCTTTTAAATGTTGTAATTGTACCAGCCTCTAGTTCCCTTTTATACCTTTCCCCTCTCACCTTAAGCCTATTCCCTCTAGTTTTGGACTCCCCCAACCCAGGGAAAATGCCTTGGCCGATCACCCTATCCATGCTCATCATGATTTTATAAACTTCTATAAGATCACCTCTCATATTCTAATGCCCCAGGGAAAATTCGGGATCTCCCTCTAGATCAAACCCTCCAGCCCTGGCAACATCCTTATAAATCTTTTCTGAACCCTTTCAAGTTTAACAACATCCTTCCTATAGCAGGGAGACCAGAACTGAATGCAGAATTCCGAACGTGGCCTAACCAATGTCCTATACGGTCGCAACATGACCTCCCAACTCCTATACTCAATCCGTTCTGTCGTATAAGGTTGGTCTGGAATCATAATACATTTTGCAGCACTCATTCTTGTATACCTGCCATGGATATTCTCCTTTCAAAGCGTCTGATCCACCCACAATTCTCCCACTTATCTCAAAGTCATCAGATGGACTCATGTGCTTCATCAGAACTGGCACTTTTCCACAAGGATAGGGCACTTTTAAAAGAAAAGGAATCCATAAGTTTTCCATCAGATTAACTTTCTGTAAGTGTGCATCCACAGACTTGTTAACTGTCATCAGTAAGTGTTGAGTTATTTCCTGAAACGGTGTCACCCTGGCGAAAGTTTAGAAAGCCAATGTGCAAGAACAGGGCCAGCTATCTTCAGGGAAGTAAAAACTGAACATAATCTAGAATTAGCTATGGATTTATTAGGCAGGGAAAGAGGGGACATAACTCATAGAACAGTTAGAACATAGAAAAGTACAGCACAGGCCCTTCGGCCCACGATGTTGTGCCGTGGGTCTGTCAGGAATCTGATAAATGGGGTCACAGAGGACCTGTTGTCATTGAACTATGCAATTCCTGTTGTGGGTGAGTTACAGGATGCCTGTCTTTAATGAACTACAAGACCCCTTTTGTCAAGAAATTACAAGATTCCTTTTGCCACTGAGGTACAAGTTACCGTTGACAGAGATACAGGATTCCTGTTGTGAAGGAGATATATTGTCACTGAGACACTGGAATCGTGTTGTCACTGAGATGCAGAAATCCTGTTGTCATGGTGATACAGGATTCTCATTGTCTCTGAGATACAGGATTCCTGTTGTCCGTGTGTTACATGACTCCCCCATGCCCGAGATGCAGAATTCCTGTTGTAGTGAGCCACAATGTTCCTATTATTATAACATCATACAACGCTGAAACAGACGCTTCAGTCCAACCAGTCCATGCCGATCAGAAATCCCAATGTGATCTAGTCCCATTTGACAGCATTTGGCCTATATCCCTCTAAATCTTTCCCATTCATTTACCCATCCAGATGCCTTTTAGATGTTGTAATTGTACCGACCTCAATAAAGTACAGGATTTTAATTGTCTCTGAGATACAGAATTCCTGTTGTTACTGAGATCCAGGATTCACATTATGGATGGGTTATGGGATTTCCCATGGCCAACCCACTTAGCCTGCACATCCCGAGACATCATGGCCAAGTCGCCTAACCTGCATATCTGTGGGAAGGCACCAGAGCAAGCCCACACAGACGCTGGGAGAACGTGCAAACTCCACAGCAAAGGTCAACCATGTGTGGAAGTGAACCCAGCACCCCGGGGCTGTGAGGTAACAGTGCTCACCACCGAGCCATCATGCTATCCCACTTTGTCATTGGGTCTAATGATTTGTTGGAGACGGTCTGGGCTGCTGGGTGTCTAGTTGTCGATAAACTTCGTTGCCACCATTGTGTTGGTCAGTAGTGAAAGAACATCAGTAGTGACTAACCTTCAGGAATGCAGGATAATCCATCTTCTCCGAGTCTGTAGCCCTCCGCACAGCTACACTGACGAGAAGAATTGGCCACATCAGTGCAGAATTGTTCACAATTGCCATTCTCAAAGCGACATTCAACTTGAGTGACTTTCTCTAAAAACAAGTGGAGTCAGCCAGATTAAAGCATTCCTCTATTCTGTAAATATATACCGTATAGTCATACAGCTGAGATAACAAGGTGCAGAGCTAGATGAACACAGCAGGCCAAGCAGTATCTTAGGAACAGGAAAGCTGACGTTTCAGACCTAGATGCTTCAGCAGTTTTCTGATGAAGGGTCTAGGCCTGAAACATCAGCTTTCCTGCTCCTAAGATGCTGCTTGGCCTGCTGTGTTCATCCAGCTCTACACCTTGTTATTTCAGATTCTCTAGCATCTGCAGTTCCTATTATCTCTGTAATACAGCTGGGGACTTCTAAAGGGAAAATCATGTTTAAGTAACTGACTTGAGTTTTTTTGAAGAGGTTAACAGAAAGGCTTGATGTAGATAACGCTATTGCTGTGGTGTCCATGGACTTCTGGAAGGTGTTTGATACAGTGCCACACAACAGACTTGTGAGGAAAGTTTACAGGCTATATTGTAAAAGGGTCAGTGGATACAAAACTGTCTGAGTGACAGGAGACAGAGAGTAATGCTCAATGGATATTTTACAGGCTGGAGGAAGGTTTATAGTGCCATTCCCCAGAGGTTGATATTGGGACCTTTCTATTTTACCTGATACAGATTAATGATCTGGATCTTGTTGTGCAAGAGACAATTTCAAAGTTGAAATGACAACATGAAACTTTGAAGTGTTGCGAACTGTGAGTAGAAAGTCAAAAAAGACACTGACAAATAGCCGGCTGAGGTGATATTGTGGACCCTCCTCCTCCAGTGAGCTTAGATCTGATCTATTGGTTGTGGGATCGCTTATCTCTGTCTATCACTTGCTGCTTTCGTTGTTTGGTGTGCAAGTAGTCCTGTTTGATGGCTTTACCAGGTTGACACCTTTTTTTCAGGTAGGCCTGGTGCTGCTCCTGTCATGCCCTCCTGCAATCTCCGTTGAACCAGGGTTGATGCCCTGACCTGATGGTAATGGTTGAGTGGGGGATATACTGGGCCATGAGGTTACAGATTGTGCTGGAGTACAATCCTGCTGCTGCTGATGGCCCCCAGAGCCTCATGGATGCCCAGTCTTCAGTTGCTGGATCTGTTTGACGGCTGTCCCATTTAGCACGGTGATAGTGCCACGCAACGTGATGGAGGTTGTTCTGAATGCGAAGTCAGGTCTTCATCTCCACAAGGACTGTGCGATGGTCACTCTTACCAATACAGTCCTGGACAGATGCATCTGCAGCCAACAGGTTGGTCAGGATGAGATCGAGTGTGTTTTTCCCTCTTGTTAGATCCCTCACCCAGTCTAGCAGCAATGTCCTTTAGGACCTAGACAACAAATTGCGAGGCTGGATGAACACAGCAGGCCAAGCAGCATCTCAGGAGCACAAAAGCTGACGTTTCGGGCCTAGACCCTTCATCAGAAGGCCCTCTCTGATGAAGGGTCTAGGCCCGAAACGTCAGCTTTTGTGCTCCTGAGATGCTGCTTGGTCTGCTGTGTTCATCCAGCCTCACATTTTGTTGTCTTGGAATTCTCCAGCATCTGCAGTTCCCATTATCTCCTTTAGGACCTAACCAGCTCGATCAGTAGTGCCCCCACCGAGCCACTCTTGGTGGCGGACATTGAAACACCACACCCATATTCTCTCTTAAATGCCCTTGGTTGAATTTGCTTCTACCTTCTTCATTGTTGGCGGCTCCTCAGAGCCAATGATGAATCGCTTCCGCAGTGGGGTGGAGGGTAGTGGCGGGAGGGATGGAGTTCTGCTTGGGTTGAACAGTCCAGTCTGGGAGCCAGGCTCAGGCAGGGCGGCTAGTGTTTGAGGGAAGTGGGTGGGACACTGCAGGTTGGCGGAGGTGTTCATGTCCTCAAGCTCAGAGCTGTGAAATAGACTTAGTGGATTTTGTCTTAAATTCTCCTTTTTTAAATCTTTGTTTTCCTTTATCATATTATTATGAAAGGGCTGTTTCTCTAGACATTTATATCTTTACTTTCTGTTTCATTACTGTGATATTGTACTTTCGAAGGTCTGTAATGCTGGACTTTTTATTTCTTTATTATCTGAAGTTTTCTCCTCAGAATTTGTATTCAAGAATGTGTACCCAGGAGACGTTACCTAAGATGGTGTTGTAAGTGGTGACGTGTAAACTTTTCACTGTACTCATGTGACAATAAAACCAATTCAATATTTGCACTTGGCATCCACGCAGGGGCATTCAAATGGTTGGTTGGCAGGCAGATCCCCCTTCTCGAAGTGGGTGTTGCATTTGTTCAGGGAGGTTTCCACGAAGTTCTTGTAGCATTTACTCTTCCGTTCTACTGATGATCGACCATTGCCGAGCTTGGAATGGAGCAATATTCTTTAGGGAGAGAGAAGGGACAACGTGGCCCGCTGGTCCTTCCTGACCAGTGCATTGATATTGGGAATACTGTCCTGGGAGAGGACACTCACACCAGTCTGTTGGTGGATTTTCCAGATTTTGTAAAGGCTCCTGATAATTTTCCGGGGATTTCATAGAATCCCCACAGTGTGAAGGCAGGCCATTCGGCTCATCCAGTCCGTACCAGCCCTGTGAAGAGCATCCCATCCAGACCCACCTCCCTACCCTATCCCTGTAACCCTGCACTTCTCATGGCCAATCCACCTAACCTGTACATCCCTGGACACTATGGAGTAATTTCCCATGGCTAATCCACCTCACCTGTACATCTTTGGACTGTCGGAGAAAACCGGAGCCCCCAGCGGAAACCCACGCAGACACGGGGAGAACGTACAAGCCCGAGGGTGGAATTGAACCCGGGTTGCTAGGGCTGTGAGGCAGCGGTGCTAACCACTGAGCCACCTCAATGCCACCTGGTGGTCAGGATGGAGAAAATGTTGTGTGGCAGGAGCAGGCTGGTAGAGAGACACTTAGTTTCCTGAAAGATCAGTCTGAGGTCCATTCTCTCATTCTCCTCAGTGAGTGCACCAATGATGGTTTGTGGCTGGGCTCCTGAATATATATACAACAGGCATTACGTGTGGACTGTAACTCAATGACAAGCTTGGAGTGGTTTGACACTGGCCTGGAGATGTTGTAGGTTGAAAAATTTCACACTCTTCCCGTAGATTATTTCTGCTCCAGCTGGGGGTTTCATAGAGATGGGGTGGAATGATGGAACAAAGAAGATGGAGAGATATGTTGGTGAGGAATTGCAGTCTGGCTTGATTCCAGTTTGTTCGTATCAGGCCTGTGGTGAACCCATTGCTGAGGTTCACAGCTTGCACGTCATTGTGAAGCAGGTAGAGTATGGTAATGAAATTCTTTGAGAAGCCGACTTTGAGGAGGACATTTCAAAACATCCAGAGGTGATGATGCAAATGAATGTGAAGGTATGATGGTTGGTTTTGGTGAAGGTCATTGCCTGGCATTTGTCTGGTGCCAATATTACTTGCCACTTGTCAGCCCAAGTATGACTATTGTCCCTTCTCCCTTTGGTAATCAAAGATTGGTCAATCTATACTGTAAAATATGTGCATGATCCTCAAAAGAAAAAATTCCAAAGATTCAGAGTGAAAGGTGTCTCTTCGCCTTGGTTTCTGAATGACATAACCCTTATTTTCAAATTGTGCCCCCGGTTCTAGACTCCCCAGTCACTGGAAACATCTTTCTTGCATCTGCTTTCCTTGTCCCTTGGAGCTTTCAATGAACTCGCCTCTTATTCTTCAAAACTCTACAGAATACAAGCGCAGTTTGCCTAATCTCTTTTTGTAGGACATTCTTGCCATCAGTCTTCGTCACACTCTCTCTATGGCAATAATATCATTCCTGAGATAGGGAGAACCGAAGCAGCACGCAGTACTGCAGAAGTGGTCTAAACAATTTTCAGCATTCAATCATTAGGGATCTGTCTCAGAGTCTGTAGAATTCCCAACCCGTTAACTATCTTGATAGCCATTTTGTTCGGATCGCTGGGATTTAGATTGTTCAGGTCCCAGGGAATTATTAACTTACAGCCCCATTTAATTTCTCAAGTCCAAGCTTCTTACTAATGCAGAGAATCACAGATGCAAGGAATGATTACAGGAGAATGCCATTCATCCCATTGTGCTCATACTAGTTCCATTACCCAGTGCCCATTTCCTGTATTTACTCCTGCGCGCCATTACTATACAACTTCCCTTCATGGTTCTGTACTCTGTTCGATGACGTGTGAATGGAAGGATTGATGGAAAGTCTGGGAGTTGGGAATGGATGAACAAAGGGGAAGAGGAAGGATGGAGTTTGGGATGGATGCTGGGAGAACACCCGATAGTTGAATGAAAGGGAAAAAGACAAGATGAAGTGATCGATTCAGGATGAATGTGGAGGTGTGGCCTGGAATGGAAGATTAGATGCCATGAAATCATGAACAAGTGATGAAACGGAGAGAGAAAAATACAAATGGAGAAATAGATCAATGTATGGTTGATAGATGGCAGATCATATGGCTTTGTTCCTTGCTTTCTGGTTTTTAAAGCCATTTGATGTGGGTTCCTCCTCATCCTGAGATGATGAGCTGCAGTGGAGGGGCAGGTAGCACCGAGGCAGCAGGGAGGCTGCAGAAGGACTTGGACAGGCTAGGAGAGCAGGCAAAGAAGTGGCAGATGGAATACAGTGTGGGGAAGTGTGAGGTTATGCACTTTGGTAGCAAGAGTAAATGCATCGACTATTTTCTAAATGGGAAAAGGCTTCAGAAATCTGAAGCACAAAGAACTTGGGTGTCCTAGTTCAGGATTCTCTTGAGGTTAATATGTAGGCTCACTTGGTAGTTTGGAAGACAAATGCAATGTTAGCGTTCATTTCAAGAGGGCTAGAACACAAGAGCAGCTATGTCCTGCTGAAGCTGTATAAGGATCTGGTCAGACTGCAATTGGAATATTGTGAACAATTATGGGCCCTTTCTCCAAGGAAGGATGTAATGGCATTGGAGGGGGTCCAGAGGATGTTTACAAAATGATCCTGGAGATGAGGGACTTGTCATATGAGGAGTGGATGAGGACTCTGGCTGTTACTTAAGGGATGAAGGGACTCTGATTGAAATTTACAGAAAGCTGGGAGGCCTGGATAGACTGCACATGGAGAGGATGTTTCCACTAGTAGGAGAGACTAGAGCACAAGGGCACAGCCTCAAAATGGTACAATGACCCTTTAGTACTGAGAAGAGGAGGAACTTCCTCAGCTCAAAGGTGGTTAATCTGTGGAAAACATTGCACAGAAGGCTGTGGAGGCCAAGCCATTGAGGGTCTTTAAGACGGAGATAGATAAGCTCTTAAAAACCAAAAGAATCGAAAGTTCTAAGGAAGGGTCACTGGACCCAAAACATTAACTCAGTTTTCTCCTTCATAGATAAGTTCTTGATTAGTAAGGGGGTCAAGGGTTACGGAGAGAAGGCAGGAGAATGGGGTTGACGCACGTATCAGCCATGATCTAGTGGTGGTACAAACATGATGGGCTGAATGGCAGAATTCTGCTTCTGTACCAAATTGTCTTACGGATGAACAATTCAATCCGGAGGAAGAATGAGCTGAATTTGATTTGATGGAGTGTTACAGACAACAATAGGGAGCTTGTGAAGGAAAGCACCAATTTGGGGAATTTTTTTGGGGAATTGAGCTTCAAGAACAAGTTGCTGCCGAACTGTGTCAGTGACTGTCACATTGTCTCTTACCTACTTCACAATTCCAACCTTCAAACTCTTCTGGGCACGTGCACAGGTAACGTTGAAACAAATCCTTACAGGTTCCACCATTTTGGCAGGGATTTGATGCACAGTCATTCTCGTCTGTGTATGAAAAATGTTCAGACAAATAACCAAATTACTAATTCATCAAAATGCTCGGGTATTGGGAATACAGCTTAAAATGAGACAAAAGTGAGAGTTAAAGTGCACTTCTTTCTATTTTCCTTCCACTGTTTTGCGGCTCTGGAATAATCCAAATCAGCCTCCATTGAGGTTCAGCGTGACTTCTGTCCTGTCCAGTGTTTTCCTTTGAAATTTTGTTTTCTCTTTCGTTCCCATTGTTTTATTTCTGTGTTCAGTTTCAGTTCCAACCTGGGTTTGTGCTCTTTCCCTGAACATGACCCAATTGGTTATTGTTGGTAACTGCCTGGTGCTGTGCCCTGCAGTGCCCTGACAGCCCCCTCCACCCCCCCAACCCACCCCCCCCATACTAGTGTCCATACTGTTCTGCCCACCCTCTGTCTCAGCCCTTGCTGGAAGAGGGTGAATGGGTTCCTTTTGCTTCTCGCCCGCCCTGCCCCTAGCATTGTTACTCAAGGCTGATCCCTTCTCTCAGTGATAGAGACAGTAAGAACTGCCAATGCTGGACTCTGAGATAACACAGTGTAGAGTTGGATGACTGCAGCAGGTTAGGCCGCATCACAGGAACAGGAAAGCTGACTTTTTAGGTCAGGACCCTTCTTCAGAAAGGAGGGTCTGAAGGGTTCTGAGGAAGGGCCCCAACCCGAAACGTCAGCTTTCCTGCTCCTCTGATGCTGCCTGGCCTGCTGTGTTCCTCCAACTCCGCACTGTGTTACCCCTTCTCTCAGCAACTTGCGCTGTTCCATATCCCCATGTTTCCCCCTCCTTTTCCCACAGTGTCTCTTACCAATCCTTATAGATGTAACATAGAAAGCATCCCAACTGGATGCATCTCTGCCTGGTGTGACAACTGCTGTACCCAAGTCCACAGGAAGATACAGACAGTCGTGAACACAGCCCAGTCTGTTACAAAAACTCAGCCTTCCATCCATTGGCTCCCTCTACACTCCCTGCTGCCTCAGGAGAGCTGGCAATATAATCACAGACCCTTCCCGCCCTGGTTATAATCTCTTCCACCCTCTTCAATCAGCCAGAAGATTCAAAAGTTTGAAAACGCCTACCAACAAATTTAAGAACCACTTCCCCATTGTTATCAGGCTTATGAATGGATTTCTCATATATTAGAGTTGATCTTTCTCTGCGCTTCTCTGTAGCTGTAACACCATATTCTTCATTCTACTACCTGATGTACTTATGTAAGGTACAATTTGTCTGGTTAGCACACAAAACAATAATTTTCACTGTATCTCAGCACGTGTGACAATAACAAATCAAATCAAATCAGAATGGAGCTTTCAGTGCATAATGGGAACTTGACACCATAGTGCTGTTCCCATCTCAGAAAGCAGCCACTAACTTATTAAAGATCTATAAAGCACAACCACTTCAATAGAACACTGATCACAAACATCAGGCCAGAAGGAACAATCTGTTTACCAATCCAAGAGAAACACTTCAGACGTACCGTTGTAGGTCACCCAGAACTCATTCTGGTAAAAGAAAAAGAAAAGAATGTAAGTGTTGCATTAATCAGTTTGATACAATGTCGCATGGGGCACAGATGGGAAGGCAAGTGTGGACTGTAAGTGGCCCTTTAATATGGGGGTAATCAAAGATGTCACAATAGTAGAGAACAGTGAACACTGTTATGATTCACAACCAAACCCCCCCAAAGTATACTCAGAAGATTGTCTGGACTGTAACTTTTTCTTCCTTTAAAGATAACTGTAAGGGGTTGCATTCCAAATGCAATTCAATTGGTCAAGCTACTCGATGTTAAGCAAATCACACTACTTTTACAGCATCTGTTAAATTACAGACAAAACAGAAATAAAGTAAAAGAATCGACTTAACTGTAGGTCTATAGAAATGCTGAACAAAATAATAGATATATTAACTACTCCTAATTAAAACTCTGAGAGAGAGAGAGAGGGTAGCAGGGAGAGAGATACTGCAGCTTCTAAACCCAGCTTCAAGACACTAGCAGCTGCAACTAAAAAACTAAAATGAAAAACCCTGGTTCTGTGTGAGTTTGACCACACCCATTCAGGCTGCTTCTATTGTTCCAACATCAGAAAAATAAACCCAAGGTTGCATGAGCTGTTTACTTTATGAGCTTTGAAGCAGACTGATCGGTACCGCTGAACTCAACCTTACATCACACAAAAAACAAGACAAAATACACCTCTTAAAGCCATAGTGTCGTAACAACAGTGAGTGGTACTATCACGGGACTGCTGTTAATCCTGGTCCGAGTGAAGCACTGTATTCATCTCCTTCCTTCAGTACAGTGCGGTAATCTCCCCAGGCCTCACAGGAAGGGAGGAAGGCCCCAGTCCACAGGGCTGTGATTTAGACCTTAAACAGCCACAAAATCATGGGCCTGGCTGGATAAGGAAGACAGATGTCCTCTCCCTGAAGGATATTAAAGACCCACATGATGCTTTAACAACAACAAATGATAGTTTTATGGTCACCTGTCAAATCCAGCTGAATGAATGGAATTCCATCAGCGACTGTGGTGGCATTTGAGCTCGTGTCTCCACAGTGAGAACCCCATGCTCTGCATTATACCTATAAGCTGAATTCTGCACCTACCGCATTGACACAGTCAGGATTATTTCGTAAATGCTGTCCGAAAGCTGAATGGCATCTATCTATGCATTTTGAGGTTGGCAGCACGGGGTTGTTTGATGGTAAAATGAATGTATTTCTCATTACTGCCTTCCAGTTGTTGCCTCTTTTCGGGTGTCTCATTAACACTGGAACTAATATCACGCATCAGTCATTTGTGTTCTGGGTGGAATGGCAAATGAGCAAACAGGGGCAGAGAGAAGATTTTAAAAAAAATTCATGCTGCACCTGCCAGATTTGATTGCCCATCCATCACTGCCTTTTGGGAAGTTGGTGGTGAGCTACCTTCTTGAGCCGCTACAGCCTTGGAGGAGGAGTAACACTCACAGCGCTGTTAGAGAGGGATTTTGACCCCGCAAGTTTGAAAAGAATTGTTCAAGGATCCTTTGGAAGACCCTCTTTGAGGTGGTACACGCTGCTGCTCCCGTTTTTCGGTGGCGAGAATGCAAGCTGAGGGTGGTGGATGTGGTGCTCATTAAGTGGCCTGCTTTGTTGTGGAGTCACAGTGTCACGCAGCATGGAAACAGGCCCCTCAGCCCACCATGTCTTTGCGAACCAACAAGCACCAAAGCACCCCATCCCATTTACCTTCACTTGGCCCATGGCTTTACTACAGTGATGGCTTCCTTTATCAATAATGCAATACCCCCCTCCTCTTATATTTCCCCTCTCCCTGATGTCGAAACCTCTGTACCCCAGAATGTTGAGCTGCCAGCCCTGCCCTCCCTTCAACCGTGTCTCAGTGATTTCGGGAATATCATATTCTCACGTACTGATCAATTGTACGTTCATCTGCCTGATCAGTCAAGCTCATCGTATTAAAATTCAGTTTACAAAAGATACAATCACCGAGCATTCCTTTTACATCTGATTGACCTTGCTCCCAGCCTTACATCTACTGTGTGCCCCAACCCCTGTTAAATTACTTTAAAACACCCCCAACCACACGAACAAATCTCCCTGAAAAGATTATTGGTTCCATTCCAGTTCATGCAACCCTTTCGGCTTCTATAGGTCCCTCCTACCCCAGAAAATCTACCAATGATCCAAACATCCTCGCTCCTACACCATCCCTTTAGCTATGTGTTCAATTGACCTATTTTCCTTTTCCTCTATGGCAACGCATAGCACAGGGTTTACAACCTTACTAGTCCTCCCCTTTATCCTAAATTCCCTAAATTCCTGCTGTAGGACCTCTTCCTTCTTTTACCCATGGTGTTAGTACCAACGTGTACCATCACTGCTGGCAGTTCACCAGCCCCTTCAGAATGCCCTGAAGTTGCTCTGAGACATCCCTGACCCTGGCACTCTGATGGAAGGAAGGTCATTAAAGAAGCAGCTGAAGATGGTCGGCCCTAGGACACTAACCCTTGAGGAACTCCTGTAGAGATGCCGTGGAGCTGAGATAACTGACCTGCAACAACCACAACCAGGTACGACTCTAACAAACTGGAGATGAGGCCAGCAGTGCTGTGCTCCTGGCCTTGCCCAATCTCATTCCCATTAGGACAGCACAGTGGGCATCCTGCTCACCCATGGATCAGTGAATGGTCAATTCGGTGCCTCTCCCAGGTCTGCTGATGGTGCTGGGCTGGGTGGATGGGTGGGTGAGTGCCCATTGCATGCCTGCCAGACTTTCCCATCATTCTCCAACCACAATATTCAGGCCTTTCATGTAGCCTGCCAGTCTGACCCCAACACTGAATGCCCCCTCCCCATCTTCCTGCAATCCCAGCTGGGCTCGCCAGTCGTGGTGGGGTGGGGGGTGTGCACTGTTGGGGCTTGAGAGCTGCTGACCATTCTGATGATCACGCGACAATCTGAGCCACGTGATGGCGTCATGGTCAGGAGTAGTCATCCTGCCTCAGCCCATGTGAATGTGGAGAAGGGAGGGGAGGGTTGTGGCCACTCAAAAGCGGGCTCATCTCTGGCTTCTACAATGAGGAGACCAGGATAAATTTCAGTCCTGTGTTTGAGATCACAGCAAAACTGTACTTACTTCGACAAGACAAAACATTGCTAAAAATGCACAAAGGGCCAAAGGCACCCATTAAGGACCAATTCTCAAGAAAACCAAACATGGAAAGAGAGCTTCAACTTACATGTTACGAAAAGGTACTGGTTTGTTGGAATATTGTTGACATAGAGATACACTATAAACTGTAAATTTTAGGTAGCTGAGAAAACTTAGAGCTGGCACGTAGATTTGGCAGGGGCAGGGGAATGCGTCAGGATGGGCAATCTCTGTCAGTCCTTTTCGCAATTAAAAAGGCATAATGCCTGGACAAATTGCTGTCGCCTACATAGAACAGGATCCTGTGTGTGGAGATATGTTGCTTCTGGTGCATGCAAATGCATCACACTGCGATTCAGACTGTTCTTAAACTGGCTGTAATTTTTAGTGCACTCTGGATTATTTAATAAATGCTGTCCAATAGCAGAATCACACCTAATGTTGGACTAGGCACTCCAGGTTTTGCAAGCATGGGAAGGTTGAGTCTGGTTGGCACAATGCCCATGCAAACAGCCAGAGGGGCATGCTGTTTCATATGGCCCACCAAGCATTGTTATCACACCGGCACTGAAATTCATCGACCACATTATTCATCTGCATGGCAGGCTGACCCTGTTTGTGGCTTGGTGGCAACACCCTGTTAGTGGAGTAAGCTATCCTTGGGTTTACTACAAATTAGTTGTGTGATTCAGCCAGCTTGATGCACTGTTCAAATGTTTGCAACAGCCTCTGCTTCCACAATGACCTGAGGAAGATGGGGCATTCTCAGTGATGGATAGAAAGTGATGAATATTTGTCCTTTCAGGTGTTTGTGGAATATACAGCGAACAACAATTTGATGAGGGGGGTGTGTGGTATTATCAGGCAGGATATTTTTAACACGCCTTATCTCTTGTAACAGCAGAATACTGCAGGTACTGGGAATCTGAAACAAAACCAAAAAATACTGGAAGTACTTTACAGGTCTGGTAGCATCTTTGTAAATGAGAGAAGGACCTTGATGAGTTTGTAAAGAGGGGTGACCAACTGCAATATTCATATTAAAACCAAGGTGGCAATAAAAAGAGAAGCACTTTGATTTCATTCTTGTACATAATGTGTTGTCAGAGTCTAATTATCGAAATGACCAATGGTTTATGTAATATGTACCAAGATTCATCTGAATAGTTTTACATCTAAATATTGATTTTTTTTTCTTGACAATTCACTGCCAACTTCCCACACAATTTCCAGGCCCAGATGTGGCCCAACCTCTCACCAAAAAGGGTTCCTCAACTTTTCTGTGAAAGGATTTGACTCTGCAGCAGTGCCAACTCCCATTATAAAGGAGTATCTCAGGATCTACCATGGTATTCCAATCTCTCTGATTGAGTCACATGGATTGACACAAATCCACGAGCCATCACGTGCCCTGCTCTTGGACCCCGGCCCCTATTGGAAGGGTCGTATGTCTGAGGACAGGGCAAGTAACTAATTTGAGATGGTGGTACAGAGAGGAAATATATTTAATACCAAGATCGGAATGGTTAGTGACTCAAAGGGGATGAGGTGTCTGAAATAGAGGCTGTTATCCTGTCGTCAGGTCACCCTTCATTTACATGTGGAGAAGTCTTTGGCACTGATCCATCTCCCTCAGAGCCATTCTCAGAGTGAGCAGAACCCCTGACACTCCTGTTAATGTCTGTCAGCCAAGGATCCTTGATTGGACCAGATTAACAGGCCCGATCAGGGAACCCATAATCTATGAGATCCACCTGGCTGATCTTGTTATACAGTTGGCTCTGCTACAATGCATCTTCCAGCAATGTGAATTGGCTATAATGTGACTGACGAATAGCGGAACTTGTGTTGGCTATAAAGCGAATCCATTGGTCCGTGGAGGAGGGTGCACTGGCATCACCTGATCATTTTGCAGGCTCTGTTCTTAACACATGCAAAGTGGGCACCAAAAAATGTCTCCACGCTGGCATCACGCCTTCTGTGAGAGGTACAGTACTCTGTGATTTTCATTTGGCTCTTGCAAATTCTGTCGTGTTCCCCACAAAAATGCCAGGACAAAGTGACAAGAATGTTAGCAAGAAGCGTCCCAGTGGTAAAATTGCTGGTGGTGAACGTAGAAGAAGGGCCATGACACCGGAAGAGAAGCTCGATGTTATTAAGCATTTTGAGTGTAATGAAAGAAAATGTGGCATAGCTTACATAACAGTAATAAAGGAGTCTAGCTTACGCACTGTCAGAGGCAGTGCAGAAAAGATTAAAGCAAGCTGTATTGCTGGATCAAGACTGAGTGCTAGCAAATCTGTGAGGTCATGGATAGGTGAACTTGAGGAGTTGGAGCAGCTTCTAAGTGTGTGGATAGAAGATCAAATGAAAAAAAACAACAATCTGGTACCACCATTCTCAGCATAAAAGAGAAAGCCTTATCAATTTATGAAGACCTAACAAAAATAGCTGGAAGCCCTGCAGATGTGCCTGCCTTTACTGCTCGCAGCGGCTGGGTTGCTGGTTTTAAGAACTGCTGTGCTTTTCATAACATAAAGTTATGTGTTGAAGTTGCCAGTGTAGACAAGGAGCATGCGGTGGCATTTCCTCCCACAGTAAGCAAAAAATTGCCAAAGAGGACTACAACTTAGACCAAATTTTCAATTTGGATAAGACAGGTTTATACTGGAAGTGAATGCCATCAACAACCTACTTTTCTATGAATGAAGCACATGCTCCAGGCTTTAAGGTGGCAAAGGACCTCATGACTATGCTGCTGGGTGCCAACGCCAGTGGAGACTTAAAGCTTAAGCCTGTGGTATACACCACTCTATTAACCCACGAGCCTTGAAAGGTTACCTTAAGACTACTCTAGGAATCTACTTTAGGTCAAATAAAAGAGGTTGGAGACAAAAAAAAACTCTGCAGATACTGGAATCCAAGGGAGGCATACAGGAAACTGGAAGAACACAGCCAGCCCGGCAGCATCTGGAGTGAAGGAAAGGTTAATGTTTCGGGTATTACCCTTCTTCAGGACTGGGCGTAGGGGAAGGGGGAGCTGCAGATAAAGAGAGGGGGAGGGGGGTTATTGGAAAGGTCGTGATAGGCGGACATTGGTGGTAGGTACGACCTGGTTGGTCATTGGGAGGGATGAGCCCTGCTGGTGGCTGGAAGGGAGGCCCAGAAGGTGGAATGGAAGGGAGGAAGTGGGGCTGGAAAGGGAGCCGGGGGATGAGCGGGAAGGTTATTTGAAAATTGACTCAACGGTGAGTCCTCCAGGCTGTAGGGTGTCCAGGTAGAAGACAAAGTGTTGTCCCTCAAATTTGTGTTCTGAGTCGCTGTGACACTGGAGGAGGCCGAGAACGGACATGTCAGGGGTGGGGGGCCAGTTGAAGTGGGTGGTGACCAGGAGGTTAGGTTGGCTGTTATGGGCCAGGCAGAGATACTCAGTGAAATGGTCACCCTCATCTATGTTTGGTCTCACCGACATAGAGAAGACCAAATTGGGAGAACCAGATGCAGGAGACTGGGTTGGAGGAGATGCAAGTGAAGCTCCATCTCACTTGGAAGGATAGTTTAGGGCCCTGGATGGAGGCGAGCGAGGTCGTGTGTGGCCAGGTGTTGCATCTTTTACAGTTACAGAGGAAGGTACTGGGCAGGTTGGAGTGGTTGGTGGGGACGTGGAACAAATGCTGAGGCAATTTTTTTCTGAACCTGCTAGTGATGTTTTGGAAGATGTTTTTAGAAAGTATTGCAGAAAAAAAAATTGGATTTCAAGATTCTCCTCTTCCTGGATAATGTGCCAAGCCATCATCCCACCATTCATGAGCTTTCTGAAAACATCAAAGTGCTTTTTCTACCCCCAAACACAACCTCTCTCTTTCAACACATGGACCAGGGTGTAATAGCAGCTTTTAAAGTTTGTTATTTAAGGCGCACATTTAAGAGGCTGATTGCAGCCACTGAGGGGGATAAGGACAGTGTTCTTCAATTTTGGAAGAACTTTGGCATCAAGAATACAATTGACATTATCGTGGAGGCCTGGGGTGATGCCAGTAAAGGCTGCTTGCATGTGGTTTGGTGGAAACTTCTCCCAGATCTTTATAAAGGCTTTGATCCGTAAGAGGAGCTTCCAAAAATTGTGTTGATCTTGCAATGCCAGTTGGATTTGAAGAAATGGAGAGTGAGGATGTTGGAGAACTCGAGATGTTGCTTGAATCCCACTGAGAAGACCTCTCTACAGCAGATCTATAACAGCTTGTCGCTGAGGGGGAAGTGGGGATGAAGATGAAGAAGCCCAGGATGCGGCACCCTGAGAGCTTTCCACTTCGGTTTTGTCTTCTTTCCTGAAGGAAATTGAGAAGCAGTTACAGCTTTTAGAGGGCAATGATTACGATGCAGAATGTGGCAGGGCAGCAGTTCGTGGAATAAGATCTTTTTCAGCTCCCAATGAACAGCTTCTTCATGAAAGAAGAAAAAGAGCAAAGTGGCAAAAACTGGATGGATTTTAAGGCAACCCTTAAGAAACAGCCAGAAGACAGTGGATCACAGACACTCACTTCTGGATTAACTATTTTTCACCCTAACCCTGCAACCACCACTGCACCTGAAGAAGATGATGATGATGATGACTCTCAACCCCTGCATTAACAACAGAGTAACCTCAAAACCACCTTTCCCCCATCAAGTCATGTCACATTTTTTCAAGGCAAGGAGTTAAATTTACTTCTATTTCATTATTAGATATGAATTGAACATTTATTCAAACTGCACTATCCTTTGTGTTAGGATTGTGAGCAATTGTTGAGCGATTTTGCTTGATATTTTTTACTGGCCTGCTCCTAACCCCGCTTTTTGCCGTAGGCCTCGCCATTTTTATAATGCCAAGTTGTGCGAGTGTTCTAACATAACTGGCTGTAATCACTACACTTCTTTCCCACACTGTCCGAGGACATAAGCCCGTACCCTTTTTTTTGGCTCCTCCAGGGGCGTTTCAGCACCGGCCCAGGTTCTGCCTCCTGAAATGGGCGGCAGGAAGCGCACAGTAGATCGCCGCACACACCCAGAGCGTCAACGGAAGAAATTCATTCTCCCCCTCAGCAGGAAAAAGCAGCAAGATCCCAGATTCTGAGGCGTCTTCAATCCTGGGCGGAGAAGGAGAACCCATGGGTACGGGAAGAGTTGGAAAGGTTTTTGGGCATCCGGACACATTTAGCTCGCACTCCGTTTGTGGTTTGCAGCGTTCATACAGTCCACGTACTTGCTCAGGACCTTCACACTGACCCAAACTTCATATGATATGAACCCAACCTTGTGTTGGACATGGCTCTTACCCACAGAGGGCCATTCCCATGCCTCTTACCCACAGAGGGACATTCCCGTGACTCTTACCCAATTAGGCCTATTCCCATGGTTCTTACCCACAGAGGGCCATTCCCATGGCTCTTACCCACATAGGGACATTCCCGTGACTCTTACCCAATTAGGCCCATTCCCATGGTTCTTACCCACAGAGGGCCATTCCCATGGCTCTTACCCACATAGGGACATTCCCGTGACTCTTACCCACATAGTGCCATTCCCGTGACGCTTACCCACAGAAGGACATTCCCGTGACTGTTACCCACAGACAGACATTCCCGTGACTCTCACCCACATAGGGCCATTCCCATGGCTCTTACCCACAGAGGGACATTCCCATGACTCTTACCCACATTGGGACATTCCCGTGACTCTTACCCTCATAGGGCCATTCCCATGGCTCTTACCCACAGAGGGACATTCCCATGGCTCTTACCCACATAGGGACATTCCCGTGACTCTTACCCAATTAGGCCCATTCCCATGGTTCTTACCCACAGAGGGCCATTCCCATGGCTCTTACCCACAGAGGGCCATTCCCATGCCTCTTACTCACAGAGGGACATTCCCATGGCTCTTACCCACATAGGGACATTCCCGTGACTCTTACCCAATTAGGCCCATTCCCATGGTTCTTACCCACAGAGGGCCATTCCCATGCCTCTTACTCACAGAGGGACATTCCCATGGCTCTTACCCACATAGGGACATTCCCGTGACTCTTACCCACATAGTGCCATTCCCGTGATGCTTACCCACAGACGGACATTCCCGTGACTCTCACCCACATAGGGCCATTCCCATGGCTCTTACCCACAGAGGGGCATTCCCATGATTCTTACCCACATTGGGACATTCCCATGACTCTTACCCTCATAGGGCCATTCCCATGGCTCTTACCCACAGAGTGACATTCCTGTGACTCTTACCCACATAGGGCCATTCCCATGACTCTTACCCACATAGGGACATTCCCATGACTCTTACCCACATTGGGACATTCCCATGACTCTTACCCTCATAGGGCCATTGCCATGGCTCTTACCCACAGCGTGACATTCCTGTGACTCTTACCCACAAAGGGACATTCCCATGACTCTTACCCACAGAGGGATATTTCCATGGCTCTTCCCCACAGAGGGACATTCCCATGACTCTTACCCACAGAGGGACATTCCCATGACTCTTACCCACATAGGGACATTCCCATGACTCTTACCCTCATAGGGACATTCCCATGGCTCTTACCCACAGAGTGACATTCCTGTGACTCTTACCCACATAGGGCCATTCCCATGGCTCTTACCCACAGAGTGACATTCCCATGGCTCTTACCCATGTAGGGCCATTCAACTTTGGGAAATACTGAAACTCTCTGCTGGTAAACAATTCCTGTTGTCTGTGCCCAACACTGCTGGGAGTCCGTGTAGTACAAAAGATGTGTGCAGTTTTTCTACTGTCATCCCCATGTTTGATGAATGAACTCTATTCACGTCCAGCCGTTCTGAGTGGGCATCCACAATGACTAACAACATTGAGACCATGAAAGGACCTGCATAATCAATGTGTAACCGAGTCCAGGGTTTACCTGGCCATTCCCATGAATGTGGGGGAGCTGCTGGCAATAATTTCTGTCCTTGTTGGGATTCTCGGCACTGCCCCAGCAATGCAGCTATGTCTGCATCCAATCCTGGCCACCGGACATAACACCTTGCTAACATCTTCACTTTGGAAATCGCTAGGTGGCCCTAGTTGAGTTCAGCTGGAATCCGGCAGCAATATTTGATCAGGACAATCATTTTGCTCACCAGAATACTATGCTGTCCTCCACTGTGATCTGGTGCCTCTGGTTGCGATGGCCCTTTAGTTTACTCCATCACCACCAGTTGGTTCAGTTTCGCCAGGGCTGGATCTTCCTGTGCCCAATGTCTGATACTGTCAGCTGTGACTGGAAGTGTGTCCCGGCAATGTAAAACCAATGTAAAACTGGACAGTTCTCCAACTGAGAACTGTATGCGCTCAGAATGAGAGCCCTCTGCTGAATTTGGCCTGAAGCTCTGGGCAGCACTGCCCTACATACACCTAGAAGGGGTTTGCCCTTTGTTATTTTCACAAACCTAAGTCCATAAAGGTATTGGTGGAAGTTTCTGACTCCAAATATTACCGCCAAACCTCCCTTTTCCAATTGGGCATATTTACGCGCTGCATTGGTCAAAGTCTTGGAAGCATACGCTGTTGGAAGTTCCTCTCCACATCATACTACTCTGATGCCGGAAGGCTGGGTAATACACGTCAATACCAGATCTCGCTTCAGAGCAAAGGATGATGATGGTAGATGTTTCTCCACTTCCCTGAAAGCTCTGGCTTGTCTGTGCAACCATTTCCAAGGCTGACCCTTTCTCAAGAGTTGATGAAAAGGTGCCAGGATAGAGGGCAGTTTATGTATGAACTTCCTGTAATAGTCCATCTAGAGAGAACTAAGACCCTAGTACAGATGTGGGAGCTAGGGCACCTTTGATCGCCCTCACTTTCTCTTCCAATGGGTATAATCCAGTTTTGTTGGTTCTGTAACCCATCTGGGGAGCCTGGAGCACACATTGTTCCCTCCTAAGGCACACGCCTGCCCGGGAGAAATGTCTAAGGACTATATCCAAGTTCTCTAAGTCCTCCTTATTGGCCTTCCCTGTTATTAGCACATCATCCAGATAAGTGGCGACCTGGGATAAACTTTGTAAATATTCTCCGTTGTCCACTGAAGAATGGCACAGACTGATAATACCCAAATAGCAGTCTTGTATCTTGGTACAACCCCTTCTGAGTATCAACTGCAGCATGCATCTGGGAATTCTCATTTAGCAGCAATTACAAGTATGAATGGCTCGCGTCCAGCTTTGCGAAGGACACCATCTCCCCCTGCCAGCTTTCTATATAAATCCAGCTGTGAAAAGCGGTTTCTGTTTGTTTAAAATCCCCAAAAAGGCAAAATGACCCTCCAGGCTTCACAATCGGTATATAACAGGTGCTGCCCATTCTGCAAGTTGGACTGGGGTTTGACGATTCCTTCATTTCATGGCCTTCTGATTTCTGCCTCTACTTTTGATCATATGACAAATGGCATTGGTTGGGTCTTGCAGAATCATGGAATTACTTCCTGTGCAAGGTGCCTTTGGCTTTTTTGATAATCCCTAGATGTTCCTGAAATGTTGCTGGGTATTTAATTAGGACTTCACTCAGGCAAACCATTTTCTAATCAAAAAACTTTGAACCAATCTAGGTGTTGTAGAATCTCTACTGTGTGGAAGCAGACTATTTGGCTCATTGGGTCCACACCGACCCTCCAAAGACCAACCCATTGACCCACCCTGAAACGCTGCATTTCCCATGGCTCATGCACTGAGCCTGCACATCCCTGGATACAATGGGCAATGTACCATGGCCAACCCACCCTAAAATGCACAGCTTTGGACTGTCAGAGGAAACCGGAGCACCTGAAAGAAACCCACACGGATACAGGGAGAATGTGCGAATTCCACACAGACAGTTGAGGGTGGAATCAAACCCGGGCTCCTGGTGCTGTGAGGTAACAATGCTAACCAGTGAGCTACTGAGGTGAAACTTTCCCAACCATCAGACCTGGGCCTGAGCCTTTTACTACAATCAGTGGTAACTGAACCAGCTGCTTCTCATAAGAGGCCAGAACAGAAGTTGTCCCCTTAATCTGTAAAGTTTCCCCAATACAGGTTCTCAGTCTATCCGAAGTCTTGTGCGAGCGTAAGGGTTAGAGCCCAGAGCGAATTTTGTTTTGGATTGGTTCTGCAATCCCTGATACAGCCACACTTGTATTGATTAGACCCGGGTGACCATTTAACCAGGCAGTTATTTTGATTGGTTCCGACTTGGATGTTGCTAAGCAATTTACCAGTTCCATACCAGATGTAAGTAGGCTTTCTAGGGTGTGCACTCTCCTGGATACCAGCCGGTGGGTTCTCTTACTCAGTTCAGGCCAAGTGGGAGTCTCTTGTTCTCTCGAGCCCATGTACTGGTAGCAACTACAATGGCCTGCCAGCTCGAATCCTGAAGTGAATTTCAACCGTTTGGCTGAGACTTAGCTTTGTTTCAGGGTTTTGCTGTGGGCTGACCTACAGTCCCTCTGTCCAAGATAAGTCCTGAGTCACGTTCTGCAATTGCCACCACTCAAATGTTGTTCCCCAAGCTAAGTCAGCCTGGCGAGGTGTCCATTTCCATTGAAATACCCTGTAACTCATATATTCCACTTGCAGCATTTTCCAATGATAAAGCCAGTGGTAGTGCCTGTTTGAGGTCCATTTGGATTTCAGCTATTAGGTACTTTTGCATGGTCACATCATTAATCCGTCATACCAGACAGTCTCTCAACATCTTGTTAAGGGTCAAACAAAAGTCCTACGCCTCTGCCATTCATTAAACCTGGTTAAAAGATCCCAACATGGATTATCCTGGTGCTCATATTGCTGAGTGAAAGTGATAGTGTCTCAAAATTAGAGGAGGTTAGAGGTTGTAATATTCCTTAACTAAATCTCTTGAAAGGTTTCAGTATTTTGATACCTCAGGGAAAGTTAGGTGCCTAATAACCGAAAAGGCTGCAGGTCCACAAGCTGTCAGGAGAATTGTTCATTGCTTTTCATCTGCCCCAGTGTCATTTTCCAGAAAAATATAACACATTCTTTCCACATACTGTACCCAGTCTTTGATGACAGGATCAAACAAGTCAAGCTTCCCAAATAACAGCACAATACCAGAAATGCCTACCCCAATTCAAAGATGACTGTAACGAACGAATTTCTTCAGGAGCATGTTTTTCTCTCAAAACCACTGAGGTAACTCCACAGAGGCAGGTATCCATCAACAATTTGCTCTACATTCACATGTGGAGAGTCCTTCACATTGATTCAGCTTCCTCAGAGCCAGGTCTCAGAGCGATACTTCTGTTTATATCTGTCAGCCAGGGCTCCCTGATTGGACCCAATAAACAGGTTCAATCAGGGAACTCATACTCTATGAGGTCCACCTGGCTGCCATTTGGGGTATCATCAGCCTGTGCCATTTTTCTGCAGGCGCTGGAGAACATTTTACTAGGTCTGCCCCAGGTCACCGTTTATCTGGATGATGTACTAATAACAGGGAAGACCAATAAAGAGCACTTAAGAGAACTTGGACATGGTCCTTAGACATTTCTCCAAGGCAGATGTGTACCTTTGAAGGGAGAAATGTGGACGCCCACTCAAGGTGGTTGGATGCGCATAAAGGTCATTCGCCAGACATGGGCACAATGATTGAAAAACTGAGAGCACCTTTTGTGTGGGAGGGAAGGATCTAAGCCCAAAACATCAGCCTTCCTGCTCCTCTGAAGCTGCTTGGCCTGCTGTGTTCATCCAGCTCTACACCTTGTTATCTCAGCCAGTATTTTACTAGCAGGGGATTCAAGGATTTCCTAAATTCGAACGGCATTCAGCTTATAAGGACAGCTCCACACCATCCATCATCCAATGGTCTGGCAGAAAGAACAGTCCATATGTTGAAGGCAGGCTTAAAGAAACTGCATGCAGATTCACTCGATACCAAACCATCCCGAATCCTATTTGATTATCAGAGCACCCCATCACAGAATTGCAGAGATAGCTCGTTCAGAATAGCTAATGGAGAGAATAATCCACACTGATCTTGACAGACCTGGTGATGGGGAGTGTGAAACAGCATCAGAAGCACCATCGCTGGGCACAGGATTCGTCTGAGTGAGAGAGACGGTTTACTCCAGGGTATGGCTTTTGGTGCCAAAAGCGACAGTCCTGAACAAGCACCTGGAACACACGAAAGCTGCAAACCCACAAACCAAGCAGGAGCAAACTATACCTTGGGCCCCAGAACAGCTGAAAAGACTGACAGAGCCCCTGGATTCTCCCCCTCCATCTAATGCCAAAGAAACCCTGGAATCTGAGTTGGGCTTGGCGATGTCTCAGCCTTGACGCCTTTACTGCCTCAAAAAGAGGGTGAATTTCTTCTGACACGCTCCAGGCACGAGAGGCAGGCTACAGTCCACTATACAACCCCCCCCGCCACCGACCCCAGATCCAAGTCTACATTTGCGAAACCTGACCTGGTATGGAAACACCTCAGGAGAGGCTACAAGAAAAAGAATCAGCCTGTGTCCGCAAGATAAAGGGGGAGGGATGTAGTGACTGTAATGAGGCCAGCCAGGTGGATCCATAGAATATGAGTTCCCTGATTGGGGCTGTTAACCTGGTCCAATCAGGGAGCCCTGCTTGGCATATACAAATAGGAGTGTCAGGGGTTCTGTTCACTCTGAGAGCCGGCTCTGGGGAAGCTGGATCAGTGTCAAGTACTATGCACACTGTAGAGACATAGAGGTATATAATATGGAAACAGACCCTTTTAGTCCAACCTGCCCATGCCGACTAGATATCCTAAATTAATCCAGTTCCATTTGCCAACATTTGGCCCATATCCCTCTAATCACGTACCCATCCAGGTGCCTTTTAAATGTTGTAATTGTACCAAACTCCACCACTTCCTCTGGCAGCTCATTCCATACATACATCACCCTCTGCGTGAAAAAGTTGCTCCCTCAGTCCCTTTAAAGCCCTCCTCCTCACATTTTAAACCTGCGCCATCTAGTTTTGGACTCCCCCACCCTGAGGAAAAGACCTCAGTTATTCACCCTGTTCATGCCCCTCATGATTTTATAAACCTCTGTAAGGTCACCCCTCACCCTCCGAAGCTCCAGTCCCCGCCCATCCATCCCTCTCTCTATAGCTCAAACCATCCAACCCCTTCTAAATCTTTTCTGACCTCTTTCAAGTTACACAACATCCTTCATACAGCAGGGAGACCAGGATTGAATGCAGTATTGCAAAAAGTGTCCTAACCACTGTCCTGTACAGTCACAACATGACCTCCCAACTCCTGTACTCAATACACTGACCAGCAAAGGCAGGTGCTGAACGCCTTCTTCAGTGTCCTGCCTACCACTCCACTTTCAAGGAAGTATGAACTTGCACATGTGTAATTAAAGGGTGATTTGGTGACAGGATACTGACCACTGTGGAGTTATTTTAGGTATAGATGAATAAGGATGAATTATAAACTGGATTAAGGTGCAGATTACAGTCTGAGTTATTCTACTGAAATAAAGTCAGGATGTGACTGCACTGTCAGAGTGTAATGGGGTGCAGTTTGTTGACTGGACAATGAGAGTAGATTAAGGTGAAGATTACTAACTGGAATGTTTGTGTGGATTAAGGACAGATTTCAGATCAGGCTGTTGGAATTTACAGACTGTATTTTTATAGTGGAATAAGGACAGATTATAGATTGGACTGTTACATAGAACATAGAACAGTACAGCACAGAACAGGCCCTTCGGCCTACGATGCTGTGCTGACCATTGATCCTCATGTATGCACCCTCAAATTTCTGTGACCATATGCATGTCCAGCAGTCTCTTAAATGACCCCAATGACCTTGCTTCCACAACTGCTGCTGGCAACACATTCCATGCTCTCACAACTCTCTGTGTAAAGAACCCACCTCTGACATCCCCTCTATACTTTCCTCCAACCAGCTTAAAACTATGCCCCCTCGTGTTAGCCATTTCTGCCCTGGGAAATAATCTCTGGCTATCAACTCTATCTACGCCTCTCATTATCTTGTATACCTCAATTAGGTCCCCTCTCCTCCTCCTTTTCTCCAATGAAAAAAGTCCGAGCTCAGTCAACCTCTCTTCATAAGATAAGCCCTCCAGTCCAGGCAGCATCCTGGTAAACCTCCTCTGAACCCTCTCCAAAGCATCCACATCTTTCCTATAATAGGGCGCCCAGAACTGGACGCAGTATTCCAAGTGCAGTCTAACCAAAGTTTTACAGAGCTGCAACAAGATCTCATGACTCTTAAACTCAATCCCCCTGTTAATGAAAGCCAAAACACCATATGCTTTCTTAACAACCCTGTCCACTTGGGTGGCCATTTTAAGGGATCTATGTATCTGCACACCAAGATCCCTCTGTTCCTCCACACTGCCAAGAATCCTATCCTTAATCCTGTACTCAGCTTTCAAATTCAACCTTCCAAAATGCATCACCTCACATTTATCCAGGTTGAACTCCATCTGCCACCTCTCAGCCCATCTCTGCATACTGTCAATGTCCCGCTGCACCCTACAACAGCCCTCTATACTGTCAACGACACCTCCAACCTTTGTGTCGTCTGCAAACTTGCTGACCCATCCTTCAATCCCCTCATCCAAGTCATTAATAAAAATTACAAACAGTAGAGGCCCAAGGACAGAGCCCTGTGGAACACCACTCACCACTGACTTGCAGGCAGAATATTTTCCTTCTACTACCACTCGCTGTCTTCTGTTGGCCAGCCAATTCTGTATCCAGACAGCTAAGTTCCCCCGTATCCCATTCCTCCTGACCTTCTGAATGAGCCTACCTTGGGGAACCTTATCAACCTTACAAAAGGATAATTACTGACTGGAATACAGACAGATGACAGATCGTATTGTTAGTAGTGGCATTTTGACATTTTGCAAAATTTGTTGGTATAATTATGGGTTACAGACAGGACAATTAGTGCCAAATAAGGACAGTTTACAAACAGGACCATTAGAGAGGTACATTGACAGATTACTGAGTAGATTGTTAGAGGAGAATATAGACAGGTTACTGACTGGACAGTCAGAGTGGAATAACATGGAGTTTACAGACTGGGCAGTCATTGTTGAAGAAAGACAGGTTGTAGATTAGACTGTTGTAATGGAATACAGACAGGCTACAAGCAGGATTGTTGGAGTGGAATGAAGTGCAAGTTAGTGTTTGGACAATTAGACTGGAGTAAAGTTCAAGGAACAGACTGTTAGAGTGGAATAAAGCAAGATTACAGCCCAGATTGTCATGATGAATTAATTTGCACGTTACAGGCTAGACAGTTGGAGTGGAATGAAGACAGATTACATACTGGACGGTTCTAGTGGATAAAGGTGCAGATTTCAGACTTGACTATTAAAGTGGAATAAGGTGCAGAATATTTTCTGGAGGTGAAATATAAACAGATAACAGACTGGCTGTTAAATTGGAACATGGGCAGCATATGGACTGTTTGGTTATAGTGGAATAAATTGCAGATTACTGACTGGAATATAACATAGTAGAATAAGATACACTTTACAAACTGGACTGTTACAGTTCAATAAGGACAGATTACAGACTGAGCTGTTACTGTGGAATAAATTGCAGATTATTCCAGACTGCAGTAGTGTCTGGGACCCAGTCACAGACTGATTTATGTGGAATAGCCAGAGGAAGTATTCAGAACAAACGTAACAACGATGAGATTTTACAGGAGAAGAATCGAGACGTAAGAAGGCGTATAGTGTGTTAGCTTTCATTAACAGAGGGATTGAGTTCAAGAGCTGTGAAGTTACGCTCCATCTATACAAAATCCCGGTTCGGCCACATCTGGAGCATTGTGTCCGGTTCTGGTCGCCTCATTACAGGAAAGATGTGGAAGCGTTAGAAAAGGTGTGGAGGAGATTTACCGGGATATTGCCTGAAATGGAGGGAAGGTCTTACGAGAAAAGTTTGAGAGAGCTAGGGCTTTTCTCTTTAGATCGACAAAGGATGAGAGATGACTTAACAGAGGTGTACAAAATGATCAGAGATATAGATAGTGGACAGCCAGAGACATTTTCCCTAGGGTAGAGGTAGCTATTATGAGGGGGCATAGTTTTAAAGACAGTGGAAGTAGCTATCGGGGAGATATCAGAGGTAGGTTCTTTACTCAGAGAGCAGTCGGGGCGTGGAATGCATTGCCGGAGAGGGTAGTGGAGTCGGCCTCATTAGGGGCATTTAAGCGACTATTAGATAGGCATATGGATGATAGTATAAGATAGGGGTGGAGGTTAGATAGACCTTAGGTTTAGGGTAAAAGTTCGGCACAACATCGTGGGCTGAAGGGACTGTTCTATGTTTTATGTTCTACGTACTGCTCTTTCAACATTTTCAAACACTTCCTTCAGTTCTTCAAAGGAGCAGGTTTCCTCATGACACTCCCGTTCAATGGAGCCTCTCTTCAGCTCTTCCAGTCCTGCATTCGCCCGTCTCTGTCTGTGCAGCAAGCCATTAGCTTCAGACTCCTGCAGGAAGACTGGATGAGACAGATCTCAAGTGATACATCAGCAGAAAATCAAACTGAAAAGCACAGTGGATGTTGCACTGGAGCACTGCAGCATTTAGATTCAAAGGCAAGTTTTTGAGAAAATTCACAGCTTAGTTTGTGGAGATGGTTGTAGACATGCTCGCTGAGCTGGTGGATTTGGTTGCAAATGTTTTGTGACCCTGCTAAGTAACATCATCAGTGTGCCTCCGGTGAAGCGTCAGTGTTCTCTCCTGCTTTTTTTTATATGCCTTGGCTTGCTGGGGTGGTTGGTACCATTTCCAGTTTTTTTAGTGGTTTGTACGCAGGGTCCAATTCAATGTGTCTGTTGATGGAGTTCTGGTTGGAATACCAGGCCTCCAGGAATTCCCTGGCATGTCTCTGTTTGGCTTGTGCAATTATTGACGTGCTGGCCCAGTCAAATTTGAGTCCCTCATTGTCCACGTGTAGTGAGACATGTGAGAATTGGTTAAGTCCCATGGTGGACAGTTGGTGTTCATGTATCCGGAAAGTTAATTTTCTTTCGGTTTGGTCTATGTAGTGTTTCTCACAGTCCTTGCATGGCTGGGGTAATATGCAAAATACCATGCAAGGACAGTGAGAAACACTGAATAGGCCAAACCGGAAGAAAATTAACTTTGTGGGTGCATGAACACCAGCTAGCCACCATGGGGCATGGCCAATTCCCATTTGTCTCACTACACGTGGACAATGAGGGACACAAATTTGACTGGGACAGCACGTCGATAATTGCACAAGCCAAACAGAGTCATGCCAGGGAATTCCTGGAGGCCTGGTATTCCAACCAGAACTCCATCAACAAACACATTGAATTGGACCCCGTGTACAAACTACTGAGAAGCAAAACTGGAAGCAATACCGATCATTCCAGTAAACCAAGGCACTTAAATAAAAAGTGGGACAGAAAAAGTGCTGTTACCCAGCAGGAGGACGAAATGTTTGCAACCAAAGCCACTGGCTCGACGAGCATGTCTACAACTTCAGATTCAAAAACAGTATTTGTCACCGTGTTGTGTGGCACTATCACTGTGCTAAATGGTACAGACTTCAAACAGATCCAGCAACTGAAGACTGGGCATCCATGAGGCTCTGTGGGCCATCAACAGCAGCAGAATTGTACTCCAGCACAATCTGTAACCTCATGGCCTGGCATATCCCCCACTCAACCATTACCATCAGGTCAGGGCATCAACCCTGGTTCAACGGAGAGTGCAGGAGGGCATGCTAGGAGCAGTAACAGGTACACCTGAAGATGAGGTATCAACTTGGTGGAGCTACCAAACAGGTCCATTGCATGCCAACAGCAAAAGCAGCAAGCGATGGACAGAGCTAAGTGATCCCATAATCAACAGATCAGATCCAAGCTCTGCAGTCCTGCCACATCCAGTCAGGAATGATGGTGGGCAATTAAACAACTCTCTGGAAGAGGAGTGTCCACAAATATCTCCATCCTCCATGATGGAAGAGCCCAGCACATCAATACCAACGATAAGGCTGAAGCTTTCAGAGCAGGACGTTAGTGAGGCCACTTTTGGAATTCTGTGTACAGTGCTGGTCACTCAGTTATAGGAAAGATATTATTAGATTGGAGTGATGAAAAATGTATAAAGATGTTACTGCAATTGGAGAGTTTGAATTATAAGAAGAGGCTGGATAAACTGGGGCTTTTTCCCCTGGAACATAGGAGGTTGAGCGTTACCCTTACAGAGGTTTATAAAATCATGAGAGGCATAGATAAGGTGAACAGAAAAGTTCTTTTCCTCAGGATGAGGGAGTTCAAAACTAGAGGGCATATTTTTAAGGTGAGAGGAGGAAGTTTTAAAAAGGCCATGAGGGGTCAAAGTTTTCACACAGAGAGTGGTTCGTGTGTGGAGTGAACTTCCAGAGGAAGTGGTGGATGCAGTTACCATTACAACGTTTAAAAGACATTTGGATAAGTACAGGAATAGGAAGGGTTTGGAGGGATATGGGCCTAATGCAGGCAAGTGGGACTAGTTTAGTTTGGGGAACCTGGTCGGCATAGAAAAATTGAACCAAGGGGTCTGTTTCTGTGCTGTATGACTCTATAAGTGCCAAGTGGATGATCCATCTCGGCCTCCTCCAGTGGTCCCCAGCATCACAGGTACCAGTCTTCAGCCAATTCAATTCACTCCATGCGGTTTTAAGAAATGGCTGAAGGCACTGAATACTGCACAGACCAAAGAGCTGAAGGCTTGTGCTCCCAAACTAGCTGATCCCTTTGCTAAGCTGTTCCAGTTGCAAGGCCAAAGGAAATTACAGAGGCCGAGAGGAGAGGGGTCATGGAGGGCAAGGTGCTACTGAACCAGAAGCCAAAATAGACCAGAGATCATACAGCAGATAAGGGAACAGAACCCCTTGTGAGTTCAGACATGGGAAGAACTTTAGGTGGTTCAATATCGAAACTGAAAGGCCAGTCCGGAGTGTGTTGGAATAGTCGGCGTGTGAAGTGATGAGGGTATCAGCAGCTGAGACAGCAGCCACATGCAAACAATTGTATGCACAAACATATGAAATAGGAACATAAGAAGATTATTCAGCCCTTCAAGCATGCTGTGCCACTCAATAAGATCATGGCTGTTCCAGTGTCAAATTCCACACTCCCATCTACTCCTGATTAACCCTAATGGCCATGTCTGTCAAGACTCTATCCAACGCAGCCTTAAAAATATTCAATGAGCCCACCTTTGACCACCGTCAGTGGCAGAGGAAATACCCCGTCCACTTTCACTTTGTCAAACCTTGTCAGAATTTCATTAGCCTAAATTTCATAATACCTCCAGGCGAGGATATGGCCTAGATAATGTTCTGGGGACCTGGGTTTGAATCCTGACATGGTACATGGTGGAATTTGAAATCAACAAAAATATCTGTAATTAAGAATCTCATGATGACCATGAATCCATTGTCGATTGTCGGGAAAGACTCATCTGCTCACTAATGTCCTTTACAGAAGGAAACTGCCTACATGTGACTCCAGACCCACAGCAATGTGATTGACTCTTAACTGCCCTCTGGGAAATAAATGCTGTCTAGCCAGCAATACCCTCATCGTATGAATGAATAAAGAAAGAAAAATCAAATTACACCGAGTTCTTCTGACTTCCAATGAAATCAGACACAGCCTGACTAATCTGTCTTCATAAGTCAGCTAGTCATTCCAGGCATCAATCAAGCAGTTGACCAAAGTCACCATGCTCCTACTCTGTCATTAGAGAGAGACGGCTGGTGGTCATGGCTGAGAAGGTGGGACCTTCAGATTGACCTCAGCCAGTGTAGGACTTCAACCCACGGTGTTGGTGTCAGTCTGCAACAGAAACCATCCCCAACTACAAACCAGATGACAACCATCATTCTAGAAGATCTCCTCTGAACCTTCAACACATTGACATCTGTCCTTAAAGAAGGAAAACTGCACACGGCACCTGGGATGTGGCCTCTCCAAGACACTGTATAACAGGTGCAATAGCATCCTTGTTGTTATGTTCAATGCCTCTCATATATGGGGCTTGAAGTGGAGACAGAAAACATGCAATGAACATAGGGCTGATCTATCCATCTCTGTGGTTAACGCTCATTGAATTGATTTGATTTATTGTAATCATGTGTACCTAGGTCCAGTGAAAAGTTTTGTTTTGCGAGCAGTACAGGCGGATCATAGCAAACAAGCACATACAGACCACAGGGTGCTTAGACAGAGCAAGGCTTACGAAGTAATGGCTGCTCAGGAGGTGCACAAAGCAAGATCGATATTATTTGAAGATAGAAAGTGCATTCAGCAGTCTAATAGCAGCAGGGAAGAAACTGTTCTTGAACCTGTTCTGCATCTTCTGCCTGAAATAAGAAGTTGGAAGCAAGCTCTCCTGGGGTGGGAGGGATATTGACAGGCTTTCTGGAGCAATGAAGAGTGTAATAGAGTCCATGGATGGGAGGTTGTCTTCCATGATGGTCTGGGCTGTGCGCACCACATTCTGTAGTTAGTTACAGTCCTGGGCAGAGCAATTGCTGTCCTGCCATTCAATATGATCATGGCTGACTGTCCAACTCAACAGCCTAATCCTGCTTTCTCCCCATAACCTTTGACCCCATTCACCCCAAGTGCTATATCTAGTCGCCTTTTGAACACATTCAGTGATTTGGCATCAACTCCTTCCTGTGGTAATGAATTCCACAGGCTCACCGCTTTTTGGGTGAAGCAATGCCTCCTTCTCATCTCTGTCCCAAATAGTCTATCCTGAAACCTCAGGCAGCGAACCCTGGTTCTGGACATACCCACCATCAGGAACATCCTCCTTGCACTTGCCCTGTCCAGTCCTGTTAGAATTTTATAAACCTCTATGAGATCCCCCCTCCATTCATCTGAACTCCAGCAAAAGCAATCCCAACCTCATCACAGTAGCTCAGTGGGTAGCTCTGCAGCCTTGATTCCAGCCTCGGGTAACTGTCTGTGTGGAGCTTGCACATTCTCCCCGTGTCTGCGTGGGTTTCCTCCGGGTGCTCCGGTTTCCTCCCACTGTCCAAAGATGTGCAGGCTAGGTGGATTTTGGCCATGCTAAATTGTCCACAGTGTTCAGGGGTGTGTGGGATATAGGGGGATGGGTCTGGGTGGGATCCTCTGAAGTTCAGTGTGGACTTGTTGGGCTGAAGGGCCTTCTTTCCACACTGTAGGAAATCTCGCCTCATGCGTCAGACCGATCAGCCTGGTAAACCTGCGCTGCACTCCCGCAAGACCATCCTTCCTCAGAAAAGGAGAACAAAATTGCACACAATATTCCAGGTGAGGTCTCACCATGGCCCTGTACAAGTGCAACAACACATCCCCGCTCCTGTACTCAAAACCTCTCACAATGAAGGCCAATGTACTGCCCGCTGCACCTGAATGCTTACCTTCGGCGACTGGTGCATTAGGACATCCAGGTCCTGCTACACACTCCCGTCTCCCAATTTACAGCCTCTTAGGTAGTAATCTGTCTTCTTGTTTCTGCTTCCAAAGTGAATAGCCTCACATTTATCCCAATTTTACTGCATTTGCCATTGATTTGTCCACTCACCCAAACTGTCCACATTATGCTGAAGGATTTCTACATCCTCGTCACAGTTCACCCTCCCACCCAGAGACAGTAGGAACGGCCGATGCTGGAGTCTGAGATAACGAGGTGTGGAGCTGGATGAACACAGCAGGCCAAGCAGCATCAGAGGAGCAGGAAAGCTGACGTTTCGGGTTGGGACAGCCTGGCCTGCTGTGTTCCTCCAGCTCCACACCTTGTTATCTCACCCTCACAGCCAACCTGCAAACTTGGAGATGTTATATTTTGTTCCCTCAACCAAATCTTTAATATATTTTGTGAATAACTGGGGCACCCACACCGATCCCTGTGGCAACACATAAGTTACTGCCTGCCAATTTTAAAAAGACCCATTTGATTTGTCTCCTCTCTGCGAACCAGTTGTGGCATAACTGTAACAGTTGGTGAGGGTCCTTACTGATGTGCCAGATTTCCCAAGCTGCTTATGGAAGAAGAGGTGTTATTGTGTCTTCTCGACCATCATGTCCACATGGGAAGTCCAGGACACTTATTGTCACTTATTGTCATTCCTAGGAACTTGATACTCTCCATCCTCTCCACTTCCATTCTGTTGATGTAGATGAGGGCATGTTCTCCTCCTTTCTTTCTACTTGATTTGAGCAGTGGGAGTGGTGAGAGTGTGAGCCGGGAAGTGAACTGACATATTCGGGCATTGGCTAAACCTGAAACACTACACGTGTAGTGTCTCCCACCCATCCTCCCATAATTGACAAAAAGACTGTGTGGAGGGTCGGTGAGGTAAGGTAAGGATTGTTTTCTTTATTCTTTTGATAATCTAGAGTAGAGGGAATTATTTTTCCCCTTTCTTTTTTTGTCTTTTTTTGGGCAGGAAGTTGTCGGAGGGAGGAAAGTATCAATAAATTTAATTAACTCATTGTAATAAATTATATAAATTAATAAAGTAATGAACCAAGTAGAAATGACTGGCCAGGAGATGTGCTGTAGCTGTATGATGTGGAGCTGGCTGATCCCATTGCGAACTGCAGTGACCACATCTACAGCAAGTGTTGGTTGCTCAAGGCATTTCGGCTCAGAGTTGATGAGCTGGAATAGGAGCTTCAAACACTGTGGCACATCTGGGAGAGGGAGGAGTACCTGGCTGCTGTGTTTCAGGAGGCAGTCACACCTGGTAGATTAAGCACTTCAAATTTGTTCAGTAGCCAGGGACAGCAGGTTGTGACTGTAAGCGAGGCAGGTGGAGGGATCCTGCAGGCAGGAGAGGAGCCTCAGCTCTTGACCTTGTTCAACAGGTGTGAGGTACTTGCTCCCTGTGTGGATGAGGAGAAGGGCTGCAGGGAGGATGAGTTAACTGACCACTGCACCGTGGTACTGATGGTCATTCACGAGGGGAGAGCAAAAAGGCAACTGGTAGTTGTAGGGGATTCTATAATTCAGGGGATAGCTGGTATCCTTTGTAAGCAGGATCGATAGTCCCACATGGTGTGTTCCTGTGCAGTGCCAGGGTAAGGGATATCTCTGACCGGCTTGAAAGGATATTGGAGTGGGAGGGGGAGGATCTAATTGTTCTGGTCCACACTGGAACAAACCACATAGGCAAGACTAGGAAAGAGGACCTGTTCAGAAATTATCTGGAGCCAGGAAACAAATTAAAGAACATGTCCTCAAGCGTTATAATCTCCGGATTACTGCCCAATCCACGTGCTAATTAGCACAGGGGCATGAGAATAAGGGAAGCAAACATGTGTCTAAAAGAGCGGTGCCAGAAAGAGGGCTACCTTTTCAGGGGGCACTGGCATCAGTATTGGAGCAGGAGGGATCTGTACCGCTGGGACAGTCTCCACCTGAATCGAGCTGGGACCAATGTTCTGGCGAAAAGGGTAAATAGGCTGGTCAACAGAACTTTAAACTAGAAAGTGGGGGGGAAGGGAATGGTGAAACTTGACCCAATGGGAAAGAAAGTAGCAGGTTAACATCTGTAGTCACAGATTCAACTAAGTGGAACAATATGAAAGAGATGACAGGGAAGGAGATTTCAGGAGAGGTTACTAACATAGCACAGACACAAATAGGACAGAGTGTTGCAAAAAGGCTAGAAATCAAACACTGGAAAAATGAATGAAAATGAGAAGAGGGAGGGTTAATACAGGACTGAAGGTGTTATATCTGAATGCACGCTGTTATAAGGAATAAGGTATATGAGCTTGTGGCGCAGGTCGAAACTGACAGATATGATGTGGTGGGCATCACGGCGACACGGCTGCATGGGATCAGGATTGGGAAATGAATATCCAAGGATATATGTCCCATTGAAAAGATAGGCAGGTAGGCCGAGGGGGTGGGGTTGCCTTATTAGTAAGAAATGAAATTAAATCAACAGGAAGAAACAGAGTAGGGTCAGATGGTGTAGAATCTGTGTGGGTAGAATTAAGGAACCGCAAAGGTAAAAAAACCATAGTTGGAGTTGTGTACAGGCTTAACAGTAGTCAGGAGCTGGGGCGCAAGATACACCAGGAGATAGAAAAGGTGTATAAGAAAGGCAAAGTCACAGTGATCACGGGGGATTTCAATATGCAGGTGGACTAGGAAAATCATGCTGGTAGTGGCTTGCGAGAAAAGGAGTTTGTGAAATGTCTACGAGATGGCTTTTTGGAGCAGCTTGTGATGGAGTTCACCATGCAACAGGCAACACTGGATTTAGTGTTGTGCAATGAGGCAGATTTGATAAGGGAGCTTAAGGTAAAGGAATCCTCAGGAGGCAGTGATCATAAAATGAGAGAATTTACTCTGTAATTTCAGAGGGAGAAGATAGAATCAGAGGTAACAGTATTACAGCTGAATGAAGGCGACTACAGAGGTATGAGGGAGGAGCTGGGCAGAATTGACTGGAAGAGGATCCTAACAGGAAAGACAGTGGAACCACAATGACAGGGGTTTCTGGGAGTAATTCAAGAGATGCAGCAAAAAAATCATCTTTGGGCTCTATCCTATTGTTTACTCCCTACCCCACCCACCTCCCTATTTTCTGCATGCAAACTTATGTCTTCCCAGCCACCATCAGTTCTGAGGAAGGGTCACCGGACCCAAAACGTTAACTCTGTTTTCTCCTTCACAAATGCTGCCAGACCTGCTGAGCTTTTCCAGCAACTTTGTTTTTGTTTCTGATTTATAGCAACCGCAGTTCTTTCAGTTTTTACATGGTACAGGGAGGATGAGGCAACCATGGCTGACTAAAGAAGTCATGGATAGCATTAAAGCAAAAGAGAAAGCATATAATGTGGCGAAGGGCAGTAGGAAACCAGAGGATTGGGAAGCTTACAAGGACCAACAGATGGCAACAAAAAAAAGAAATAAGGAGGGAGAAGATTAAATATGAAGGTAAGCTAGCCAATAATATAGATGAAGACTGTAAGAGTTTCCTTAGGTATATAAACGGGAAAAGGGAGGCAAAAATGGACTTTGGATCACTGGAAAATGATGCTGGAGAGATAGTAGTGGGAAACAAGGAAATGTTTGAGGAACTGAAGAATTACTTCGCGTCAGTCTTCACGGTGAATAATATCCCAAAAATTCGAGAGTCAGGGGGCAGAGCTGAGTATGGAGGCCATCACCAAGGACAAGGTGCAAGTAAACTGATTGGCCGAAAGGTGGATAAGTTACCTGGACCGGGTGGACTACACGCCAGAATTCTAAAGGAGATAGCTGGAGAGATAATGGAAGCATTAGAGGTGATCTTTCAGGAATCGCTAGAGTCAGGGAGGGTCCCAGAGGACTAGAAAATCCCTAATGTTTAAACCCCGGTTTAAAAAGTAAGGCAAAAGACGGAAAATGACAGGCAGATTAGTCTAACTTCGGTCATGGGTAAGATTTTGGAGTCCATTGTAAACGATGAGATTTCTGAATACTTGGAAGTGCGTGGTTAAATAGGGCGAAGTCAGCATGGCTTCATCAAGAGGAGGTCATGCCTGACAAATCTGTTCGAATTCTTTGAGGAAGTAACGAACAGGGTAGGCCAAGGAGAGCCAATGGATGTTACCTACCTGGACTTCAAGAAGGTGCCACACAGGAGGATGCTGAGTAAGATAAGGGCCCATGGTGTTAGAGGCAAGGTGCTAGCATGGATTGAAGATTGGCTGCCTGGCAGAAAGCAGAGAGTGGGGATAAAAGGGTCTTTCTCAGGATGGCAGCCAGTGACAAGTGGAGTTCGTCAAGGGTCAGTGTTGGGGCCACAACTTTTCACTTTATACATTAATGATCGAGTTGAAGGGACTGTGGGTATTCTGGCTGAGTTTGCAGACAATACAAAGATAGGTGGAGGGATAGGTAGTATTGAGGAGGTGGGGAGGCTGCAGAAGGATCCGGACAGGTTAGGAGAGTGGGCAAAGAAGTGGCAGATGGATTACAATATGGAAAAGTGTGAGGTCATGCACTTTGGTAAGAAGAATAAAAGCATGGACTATTTTCTAAATGGAGACAAAATTCAGAAGTCTGAACTGCAAAGAGACTTGGGAGTTCTAGTCCAGGATTGTCTCAAGGTAGTCTTGCAGGTTGAGTCACTAGTCAGGAAGGCAAATGCAATGTTGGCATTTATTTTGAGAGGACTTGAATACAAAAGCAGGGATGTAGTTCTGAGGCTTTATAAGGCTCTGGTCAGGCCACACTTGGAGTATTGTGTGCAGTTTGGGCCCCATGTCTCCTGAGGGATGTACTGGTCCTGGAACGGGTTCAGAGGAGGTTCACGAGAATGGTCCCAGGAATTAAAAGCTTAACATATGAGGAATATTTGAGGACTCTGGGACTGTACTCTTTGGAATTTAGAAGGTTAAGGGAGGGATCTAATTGAAACTTACAGAATACTGAATGGCCTGGACAGAGTAGATGTTGGGAAGATGATTCCATTGGTAGGAGCGACTAGGACCCCAGGGCACAGCCTTAGAGTAAAGGGAAGACCCTTTCAAATGGATTTAAGGAGAAACTTCTTCACCCAGAGAGTAGTGAATCTATGGAATTCACTGTTACAGAAGGCTGTAGAGGCCAGGGCATTGAGTACATTTAAGACTGAGATGGATAGGTTCTTGATTATCAAGGGAATCAAGGGTTACGGGGAGAAAGTGGGAGAATGGGGTTGAGGTACTTATCCGCCATGATTGAATGGCAGAGCAGACTCGATGGGCCAAATGGTCTAAATTCTGCTCCTATATCATATGGTGTTATATTCTTAAAGTCTTAATTCAATGATCAGTTCCTTAGTTTTTCTGATGTTGCACCACATCACCAAGCACTCTATTCTCCTTCCTGTATTCTGGGTCATCCTTGTTTGATATCCAACCTACCACGGTGAATGTTGTCAGCAAACTTATAGATGGTATTTGTGCGGAATTTGACTACAGTCGTGGCTGTACAGGGAGTACAGTAGGGGGCATCTGCGTGGGGCACCAGCGCTGAGGTGCAGTTGTCTATCTTCACTGATTGCAATCTATGGGACAGAAAGAGGAGGATCCAGTTGCAGAAGGTGGAGCCTATGTCTCGGAGTTTTGTGATTATTCTGGACGCGATAATGGTGTTGAAGGTGGAGCTGTAGTCTATGTAAGAGCTTGATATCGGTGTCCTTGAAATTTAGATATGCAGGGCTAGGGAAATGGTGTCGGCTGTGGGTCTAAAACATTGGTAGACAAATTGCAGGGGATCGAGGCAGGCTGGGAGTCTGGAGCTGAGGTGGGCCATGGCCAGCCTCTTGATGCACTTCATGATTATTGAAGTCAGAGGGGATGATGGTGGTCTTCTTGAAGCAGGTGGGGACTTTGGCTTGTAGGAGGGAGGGATTGAAGATGTAGGTGAATCTCTCCACCAGTTGATCCAAACAGGACCTGAGTTCTTGGCCAGGAACACTGTTGGGGCCCATTGCTTTTCTTGGGTTGCCTCTCGAGGAAAACTGATCTGAAGTCTGCAGCAGTAAACGGTGGAACTGGTGTGAGGGAGGCTGTCGGGACAAGTGACAACGCGCCGTTGATGTTCTGCTTAAACTGAGCGTAGGAAGCATTATGTGCTTAAGGGAGGGCTGTGTCTTTGCCTGATATCTTGCTCTGCTTCATTTGTTGTGTAGGCTTTGCCATGGGCGGTAAAGCCAATGCCATCAAGCCCTGAGCACTCAATCCTACATTCACTGTTGAGTTACTAAATACTGGCGGTGTAATTGGCATACTGGATTGTGACACATTTGCTTTCTGAATTTCTAAAGGGAATGCCAAACAGCAACACTTGTAAATTCCTCAGCAGGATCCCTTTCAATGATATGGTTTTAAGATGGTACAAAATGCCAGGCAACGTTCACTCCTAATTGAGATGGCACCGTCTAAATTCAAACATATTCCAATAACACTCACATCTCCGAATATCACACTCCAATTATCCTAAAGTCCCAATCCCATCACCGTAATATCACAGTCCCATCACCCTATTGTCACACTCCCATCACCGTAATATCACAGTCCCATCAACCTCACGTCACACTCCAATCACCCTAACGCCCCAATCCCATCACCCTAACGTCACACTCCAATTATCCTAAAGTCCCAATCCCATCACCCTAATATCACTCCAATTATCCTAATGCCCCATTCCCATCACCCTAACGCCCCACTCCCATCACCCTAACATTCCACTCTAACTATCCTAAAGTCCCAATCCCATCACCCTAATATCACTCCAATTATCCTAACGCCCCACTCCCGTCACCCTAAAGTCCCACTCCCATCACCCTAATGCCCCACTCCCATCACCCTAACATTCCACTCCAATTATCCTAAAGTCCCAATCCCAGCACCCTAATATCACACTCCCATCACTCTAATGTCACACTCCCATCACCCTAATGTCACACTCCCATCACCATAATATCACACTCCCATCACCCTCATGTCACACTCCCATCACCCTAACGCCCCACTCCCATCACCCTAATGCCCCACTCCCATCACCCTAACATTTCACTCCAATTATCCTAAAGTCCCAAACCCAGCACCCTAATATCATACTCCCATCACTCTAATGTCCCTGAATGTCCCACGCCCATCACACGAGTATCTAACTCCCATCACTCGAACATTACACTCCCATCACCCGAACATCAGACTCTAATCACCTTAACGCCTCACACCCATCATCCAAACGACCCACTCTTGTGTCCTAAAATACCCACTCCCATCACCCTAATGTAAGTCCCACTCCAATCATCCAAACATCACAATCCCATCACTCTAATGTCACACTCCTATCACACTAAAATCACCCTCCCAACATCCAAACATCACATTCCCATTACTCTAATGCACCACTCCCATAACCCTAAAGACACACTACCATCATGCTAACATCACATTCCCATCACCTGAACGTGACACTTCCATCACGCTAACGTCCCACTCCCAACCCCTGAACGTTGCACTCCCAACCCCTGAATGTCCCACACCCATCACCGAAATATCAAACTCCCATCTCCCTAACATCAGACTGCCATCACCCAAACATCACACTCCAATCACCCTAACGTCCAACTCCCATCACACGAACTTAACGCTCCCATCAACCAAATGTCACACTCCCATCACCCCAGCGTCACACTCCAATTATCCTAAAGTCCCAATCCCATCACCCTAATATCACACTCCAATTATCTAAAGCCCCAATCCCAGCACCCTAATATCACACTCTCATCACCCTAACATTCCACTCCAATTATCCTAAAGTCCCAATCCCATCACCTTAATATCACTCCAATTATCCTAAAGTCCCACTCGCATCTCCCTAAAGTCCCACTCCCATCACCCTAATGCCCCACTCCCATCACCCTAACATTCCACTCCAATTATCCTAAAGTCCCAATCCCAGCACCCTAATATCACACTCCCATCACTCTAATGTCCCACTCCCATCCCTGAATGTTCCACGCCCATCACACGAGTATCTAACTCCCATCACTCGAACATTACACTCCCATCACCCGAACATCAGACTCTAATCACCCTAATGCCTCACACCCATCATCCAAACGACCCACTCCTGTGTCCTAAAATACCCACTCCCATCACCCTAATGTAAGGCCCACTCCAATCACCCAAACATCACACTCCCATCAACTTAAAGTCTCACTACCATCTCCCAAACATCACAATCCCATCACTCTAATGTCGCACTCCCATCACACTAACATTACCCTCCCAACACCCAAACATCACATTCCCATTACTCTAACGCACCACTCCCATAACCCTAAAGACACACTACCATCATGCTAACGTCACATTCCCATCACCTGAACGTGACACTTCCATCTTGCTAACATCCCACTCCCAACCCCTGAACGTTGCACTCCCAACCCCTGAATGTCCCACACCCATCACCGAAATATCAAACTCCCAAATCCCTAACATCAGACTGCCATCACCCAAACATCACACTCCGATCACCCTAACGTCCAACTCCCATCACACTTCCATCACCCTAATGTCCAACTCCCATCACATGAACTTCACGCTCCCATCAACCAAATGTCACACTCCCATCACCCTAACGTAACTCTCCCATCTCCCTAACATCTCAATCCCATCACCCGAACAAAACACTTCCATAACACTAACATCACACTCCCATCACCCTAACGATCCACTCCCATCACCTTAACAGCACACTCCAATCAACCTCACATCCCACTCCCATTACCCAAACATCCCACACCCATTATCCAAACGCCACATTCCCATGACACTAACATCACACTCCCATCGCCCTAACATCACACTCGCATCACCCTGATGTCGTACTCCCATCACCCTAAAGTCAAATTCTCATTACCCTAATGTCCCACTCCCGTCACCCTAATGTCCCAGTCACGTCACCCTAACATCCCACTCCCAACACCCTAACATCCCACTCCCATCATACTAATGTCCCACTCCCATCATACTAACGTCCCACTCCCATCACCCTAAGGTCTGACTTCCATCATCCAAGTGTCACACTCTGATCATACTCACGTCACAATCCCATCACTCCAATGTCTCACTTGCAACACTCAAACATCACATTCCCATCACCCAAGCGTCCCACTGCCATCACCCGAATATCACGCTCCCATCACCCTAACGTTCCATTCTCATCACCCTAATGTCCCATTTCATCACCCTAACGTTCCATTCTCATCACCCTAATGTCCCATTCCCATCACCCTAATGTCCCATTCTCATCACCCTAACGTTCCATTCTCATCACCCTAATGTCCCATTCCCATCACCCTAATGTCCCATTCTTATCACCCTAACGTTCCATTCTCATCACCCTAACGTTCCATTCTCATCACCCTAACGTTCCATTCTCATCACCCTAATGTCCCATTCCCATCACCCTAACGTTCCATTCTCATCACTCTACCGTCCCACTGCCATGACCATAACATCACACTCCCAATACCCAGTCATCACACTCCCATCACCCTAAAGTCTCACTCCGATCGCACAAATGTCGCAGTCCCAACACCCTAACATGCCACTCCCATTCCCGAAACGTCCTACTGCCATCACCCTAAAGTCCCACACCCATCACACTATCGTCCCACTCCCATCACCCTAAAGTCCCACTCCCATCACCATAACGCCCAACTTCCATCACCCCATCATCACAATGCCATCACACTAACATCACATTCCCAACACCCGAACATCACACTTCCATCACGCTAAAGTCACACTCGCATCACCCTAACGCCCCAGTCCCATCACCCAAACGTCACACTCCCCACACCCCAATGTCACAGTCCCATCACCCTGACGTCTCACGCCAACCACCCAAATGTCACACTCCCATCACCCTAACGTCATACTCCCATCATCTTAATGGCACACTGCCATCACCCGAACATCCCACTCCCATCACCCTTACATCCCACTTGCGTCACACTAACGTCACACTCCGATCACCCTAATGTCCCACTACTGTGACCCAAACGTCTGGCTCCCATCACCCCATCATCACAATCCCAACACATGATCATCACAGTCCCATTACCCTCACATCCTATTCCCATTCTCCACCATCCCACTCCAATTGCACAAACAATGCACTCCCAACTCTCTAACATTACACTCCAATAACACTCATGTCCCACTCCTATCACTCACACGCCCCACTCCCATCATCCAAACATCACATTCCCAGCAATTCACATCACAATCCCATCACCCAAACATTGCACTTAAATCAGTCTAACATTACATTCCCATCACGCTAATGTCCCACTCACATCACCCTAACATCCCACTCCCATCACCCTAACGTCCCAGTCCTGTCACCCTAACGTCTCACTCCGATCACCTAAACGGCGCAGTCCCATTACCCTCATGTCCTAGTCCCATCACCCAAACGTCAAACTTCCATCACGCTAACGTCACACTCGCATCACCCTAACGTCCCACTCCCATAAGACTAACATCCTATTCCAATCACCCTAACATCACGCTTCCATCACCACAATGTCACACTCCCATCAGGCTAACGTCCCACACCCACCACCCTAACGTCACACTCTCATCACCCTAACGCCCCACTCCCATCACCCTAACATCTCACTCCGATCACACAAACGTCGCAGTCCCATCTCCTTAACATCCCATTCCCATCACCCAAACATCACACTTACATCACGCTAACGTCACATTCGCATCACACAAATGCCATACTCCCATCACCCTAACGCTCCACTCCCACAAAACTAACATCCCATTCCCATCACCCTAATATCCCACTCATATCACCCTAATATCGCACTCATATCACCCTAATATCGCACTCCAATCACCCAAACGTCACACTCCCAACATCATAACATGCCCCTCTCAACACCCACACGTCACACTCCCATCACCCTAACGTCACACTCCCATCACCATAACATCACACTCCCATCAACGTAACATCACACTCCCAACACCCACACGTCACACTCCCATCACCCTAACGTCACACTCCCATCACCATAACATCACACTCCCATCAACGTAACATCACACTCCCAACACCCACACGTCACACTCCCATCACCATAACGTCTCACTCCGATCATGCAAATGTCACAGACACATCACACTGACGCCCCAGTCCCAAAACCCAAAATTCACACTCCCATCACTCTAACATCCCACTCCCATCACCTTCACGTCCCAGTTCCATCACCAAACATCCCACTCACATCATCCTGACGCCTCACTCCCAACACCCTAACGGCCCACTCCCATCACCCTAATGTCCCACTACCATCACCCTAACATCCGACTCCCATCACCCATCATCACAATCCCAACACACAACCATTACAGTCCCATCACCCTTACATCCTATTCCCATTCCCAACTGTCCCACTCCAATCGCACAAATAATATACTCCCAACTCTCTAATATTACACTCCAATCACGATCATGTCCCACTCCCATCACACACATGTCCCATTCCCATCATCCAAACGTCGCAGTCTTATTACCCTGACGCCTCACTCCCATCACCCTAATGGCCCACTCCCATCACCCTTTCGTCCCACTACCATCACCCTAACGTCCGACTCCCATCACCCCATTATCACAATCCCAACACACGACCATCACAGTCCCATCACCCTTACATCCTATTCCCATTCCCGACCGACCCACTCCAGTCGCACAAACAATACACTCCCAACTCTCTAACATTACACTTCAATCATGATCATGCCCCACTCCTATCACCCTAATGTCCCAATCACATTACCCTAACATCCCACTCCCATCACCCTAACGTCCCACTCTCATCACACGAACGCCACACTCCCATCACCCTAACGTCTCACTTCCATCACCCTAACGTCCCACTCCCGTCACCCAAACATCACACACCCATCACACTCCCATTACACTAACATCACACTCACATCACCCTAAAATCCCTCTCCCATCACCCTAAAGTCCCACTGCCATCATCCTAACGTTTCATTCCCACCACCCAAACATCCAACTCCCATCACCCTAATGTCACGCTTCCATCACCCTAAAGTCCCACTCATATCTCCCTAACATCCCACTCCCATCACCCTAACATCTCATTGCTATCACCCTAATGCCACGTTCTCACCACCCGCACGTCCCACTCCCATCAGCCGAAATTCATGCTCCCATCGCACTAACGTCCCACTCCCATCGCCCTAACATCACACTCCCATCACCTTCACATCAGACTCCCATCACTCTAACATTACACTCCAAACACCCTAACATCACACTCTGCATCACCCTAATGTCACACTCCCGTCACCCTAACGTCACACTCCCAACAACCGAAATTCATGCTCCCATCGCACTAATGTACCATTCCCATCGCCCTAAATCACACTCCCATCACACTAACGTCACACTGCCATCTCCCTAATGTCCCACTCACATTGCCCTTATATCACGTTCCCAACACCTTAACATCACACGCCCATCACGCAAACATCACATTCCCAACACCCTAACGTCCCACTACCATAACTCTAATGATGCAATCCCTTCACTCTAACGTCACCCTTCCATCACCCGATCATCACACTGCCATCCCCCTAATGTCGCACTTCCATCACCCTAACATCACACCTGCATCCCCCTAACATCACACTGCCATTATACTAACATCACAGTCCCATCACCCTCACGTTTGGCTCCCATCACCCTAACGTCTCACTCCGATCACCCAAACGTCGCAATCCCATCACCCTATCGTCCCACCCCCATCACAGTAACCGGACACTCCCATCACCCTTATATCTCACTCCCATCACCCTAATGTCCCCCTCACATCACCCTAACGTCACACTCCCATCATCTTAGCATCACATTCCCATCACCCTAAAATCACACTTCCATCACCCTAGCGTCACACTCACTTAATTCACTTCCTGTCTGCTGGCAATCTCCTCTCAAAATCCACAGGTTCTCTCTTTGCCAAAACTAAAGAAGGGGCATGGATGCATTGTGCGTGAAATTACCACGCTTCCAGCCCAGTTCATCGATTTACTTGGCTTCTCTCTCTGCAATGCTGTCTGAGAATCTGAAGATCTCTAGCATTTTTAATTCTTTCACAATAGACTCTGCTTTCTTCCCCAATGTGTATCCATACTGCCACTGACCCTTTAACCACAAGGGCTTTTGTCTTCTTCAACCTACCCTTTCTAAACTCACTCAACTTAGCTATGCTACAATTAACAGCCTTTCGCTCCGTGGCATCTTGCCCTTTTCCCTCACATAACCATATGGGGCCCTGTACTGCAGGAAGAAAGAGCCACTCAACACATCCCTAACGCTGAAAGTAAGCTCTCTTCCAAGCTGTTCCGTCTTCCCGAACAGCGGGCCAACTGCTCAGGGCGTACGAAATAATCTCTGTCGACTACTCACACCAGTGTCCTTTCACAATGAACGAAATCAGTGCAAAAGAGAAACGAGCCAAGACCCTTGCAATGATTCACCCTTTCTGGGTGAAAATGGTCAATGACAGCAATCTGCAAATTTTGAATAAATCGCCTACCTGCAGAGTGGCTGACCCAGAACATCTGAAGCATCAAGGAAACAAACACAGTGATGTGAGAAAGAGCCATGGTTGGTTTGACAAAGGCTGTTCTACTGAGCATTTGGCCACAAAAATAAACAGCAATCCGGTGGTCAAAGTACAGAGGGGAGGCTTTGTACAAGAGCTCATTGATCTGATAGTTTATTTCACTCTGACAAAGGTTGGCAATTGCATTCGTGCTGTTAGCTTCGTCAAACAGAATGGCATGGTTGCTACCTTAGCCCAAAACGACAACCACTCCCCCACCCCAATCTCACCAAGGAGCTCAGGGGCTTGGGGAGGCACATGTTAGTGTTTAGCTCTGCAGCCCCACACCCACACGGGTTCGATTCCACCCTCGGGCATCGGTCTGTGTGGAATTTGCACTTTCTCCCCGTGCCTGTGTGGGTTTCCTCCCGCAGTCCAAAATTGTGCAGGTTGGGGTAGATTGGCCATGCTGTATTGTCCCATAATGCCCAGGAATGTGCAGACTGGGTGGGTTAGCCATGGGGAATACCGGGTTACTAGGATAGGGTCGGGGTGTGGGTCTGAGTGGGATGCTCTTCAATGGGTTGATGTGGATTCGATGGGCCAAATGTCCTGTTTCCACACTGGAAGGATTTCATTGATATTCTCTGAAACTTAGAAAGGTGACCTCATAGAAATGTTTAGGGCACTAGTCAAAGGCATGGCTGATTGGGTGCTGAGAGGTTATTATTTTCCCCTGGTTGGGGAACCTATAACACATTTCAGACTAACATGAGGAGGAATTTCTTCTCTCAAAGAGTTATGAATCTTTGGAAGTCTCTGAAGGGTACTGAATGCTCCATCGCTGAATGCATTCCTAGGTGCAATTTCTGTCCTTTGAGAAATCAAGGTTTATGGAGAGCAGATGGGAAAGCGCAGATGAAGCCCATAATCAGCCCATGATCGCATTGAATGACAGAGCAGGTTCGATGGGCTGAATGGTTTACTTCTGTTCAGTTTCTGTGGTGGTACCGCATGTATCGATGATCAATTATACCTTTAAGAGAGCTACGTGGTGACGTAGGAGTGACAGCATGCCAACTGATATTGCTGTATAAAGATATTAGCTCCATTTTGGATAGCTCCTGTAACACTGATCCAACAGGAAAGTCAGTTACTCCACAAGCCTGCGCCCAGAACACACTAATAATTTTCCATCTCCCCACTATGTCAGTCTACCCAGCAAAACCAAAAAAGTGGATCAGAGTCAACTCTCAAGGGCTCGACTCCAAGTTGCTTGAAACCATAAGTGGATTTCAAACATCAGCCTTTGTCTGGCAGCAAGTCACCTTCGTCAACAAGAAATTCATTCACCAGGAGGGAGTGGTGCAGAACAGAGAGACCTAGGAGTTCAGGTACATAATTCTTTGAAGTTTGTGTCGCATGTGGACAGGGCGGTTGAGAAAGCATCTTGCTGTCATTGCTCAGACCTTTGAATATAGGAGTTGGGATGCCATGTTGAGGTTGTACAGGATGTTGGCGAGGCATCTTCTGGAGTACTGTGTCCAGTTCTGGTCGCCCCATTATAGGAAACATATTATTAAAATGGAGAAGATTCAGAAACAATTTACCAGGATGTTGCTGGGAATGGAGGGTTTGAGATACAACAGTAGACAGGAAAGACTGGGACTGTTTTCATTGGAGGGTAGGAGATTGAGGGATGACATTATTGAGATTTGTGAAATCATGAGGGGCATAGATATGGTGAATAGCAAAGATCTGCTACAGGTGTACAGAGGACAAAAAATTTCAGATGTGAAAGCAGCAGCTATTCAGAGACATGAAACAGGATACCAGTAGTACATTGGCCTTTTTATACATCAGTGCACTCCTTTTAGAAAATGGCCTGAGGCTGACAATTTTACGTTAATTCAAGAGACTTAGAGTGGGCTGGCTTCATGTGGCAGTGGTTCAGTGTGTAGAATTCAATTAGATCTAAATAAACCCCATTTTGCTTTCTCATTGCTAGCTTTGTCTTTAAAATTGTTGATGGTTTTCTTGTTTGTTTTATTCCACGTACATTTTTCAAATCTGTTTCTATTGAAGAAGAGCACCGTATGTAACCCTATAAGGTAGAACATTTAGTTTCCTTGATCAGCTTTTCTGATTATTTTTGCTCCTTTTATATAGTTTATGTTGATGACCTCTTCAGAAGAAGTAAGATAAGAGTTACTACACATAATAATGTGAAGGAATCTGTTACTACTCCTATTAGCAGTATGACCATTTGACCTGGGGGTGCCTTGTAATTTAACAGTGTTTGTTAATTCAGCTTCCTGGCACTGCCACGTTCAATAACTCGGCTTTAATGATATCATGAGAAATTTCCTTAGGGCAGAAACACAAATGGCTGTTTAATTTAATCAATGCTTTTTAATTGTTTTAAAAGGATTGTGACTATACACCCCTCCTCCCACCTCTGAAGAACCCTAGGTTTGTGGCACAACTTGTGTAATTTGAGTTATAACAAAGGGTATTTCAACAATCAGTCTGATTTTTCATTGAAATCTTAATTTGGTAGATGTATCATAGCTTATTGCACACTCACAGGAAAATGCCAGAGTGTTATCATTGTTCTGAATTGGTACAACATTGTTTGATATTGGAAAGCTGTGACTGAATAGGTGGACTCTATATCCAAGATTCAATTGAATTTTTACAAAGTGTGACATTACACCAGTGTGTCAAATCTAAGGCATCTGTGTTCCTAGTACGTGGTTTTTGTCTTCTATCTGTGATTAGGGAAATTCAATAGTACAACAAACTTTAAAAGTCTTCGTATCTTAATGTATGAAACATTCAGAATAGGGTCGACAAACTGATGGCATCGAAGTAAATGACTATGACCTCCTAGTCATGCAAGAAGATCAAAACTGGGAACTTAACATTCAGGGATATTTAACCTTTTTGGAGAGACAGGAAGGATAGCAAAGGTGGTGGGGTAGCACTATTAATAGAAGAAGAAATGAGGACAGTTATGAGAGATGATCTAGGCTCAGATGATATAGAGTCCTCTTGGGCAGAGGTATAAAGCAAAAAGCAGGAGGAAAAGACAATGGTAGGAGTTATTTACTGATCTCAAAACAGTAGCCACTCTGTAGTAAGCATGTAAAAATACAACAGTAATTGAGAGTGACTTTAATCTTCATGTCGATTAGAAAGGGTGGCTATGACAACAGATTCAGAGCTTGCATTAAGGATTGTTTGTGAGAGGAGTATGTCATGGAGCCAACCAGAGAGCAGCCCGACTTGGATCTAATAATGGGTAATGAAAAAGGCTTAATATATGACCTCAGTAAAAGATCACCCAGGAAGTAGTGAGCATAATATGATATAATTTAGTATTCATTTATAGAGTGAGAAATTTGCAGTACTGTGAGCGGTATTGGTTGCATTATTTAAGGGACATGTTATTTCATTGGAAGCAGTTCAGAGAAGGTTTATGAATTATGGAAAAGTTGTCTTTTGAACAAAATCTGAACAAGATTAAGGAACCTTGGATGACGAGAGCGGTGGAGCTTCTAGTGAAAAGGAAGAAGGTAGCTTACATAAGGTGGAGGAAGCTAGGGTCAAGTTCAGCTAGAGAGGATTACATGCAGGCAAGGAAGGAGCTCAAAAATGGTCTGAGGAGAGCCAGGAAGGGGCACGAGAAAGGCTTGGCAGAAGGAATCCGGGAAAACACAAAGGCATTTTACACTTACGTGAGGAATAAGAGAATGGTCAAAGAAAGAGTAGGGCCGATCAGGGATAGCATAGGGAACTTGTGTGTGGAGCCTGAGGAGGTAGGGGAAGCCCTAAATGAGTTTTTTGCTTCTGTCTTTACGAAAGAAACCAACTTTGTAGTGAATGAAACCTTTGAAGAGCAGGTGTGCATGCTGGAATGGATAGAGATAGACGAAGCTGATGTGCTGAAAATTTTGTCAAACATTAAGATTGACAAGTCGCCAGGCCCGGATCAGATTTGTCCTCGGCTGCTTTGGGAAGCGAGAAATGCAATTGCTTCGCCACTTGCGAAGATCTTTGCATCCTCGCTCTCCACTGGAGTCGTACCTGAGGACTGGAGAGAGGCAAATGTAATTCCTCTCTTCAAGAAAGGAAATAGGGAAATCCCCGGCAATTATAGACCGGTAAGTCTCACGTCTGTCGTCTGCAAGGTGTTAGAAAGGATTCTGAGGGATAAGATTTATGACCATCTGGAAGAGCATGGCTTGATCAAATACAGTCAACACGGCTTTGTGAGGGGTAGGTCATGCCTTACAAACCTTATCGAGTTTTTTGAGGATGTGACTAGAAAGGTTGATGAGGGTCGAGCTGTGGATGTGGTGTATATGGACTTCAGTAAGGCATTTGATAAGGTTCCCCATGGTAGGCTCATTCAGAAGGTCAGGAGGAATGGGATACAGGGGAACTTAGCTGCTTGGATACAGAATTGGCTGGCCAACAGAAGACAGCGAGTGGTAGTAGAAGGAAAATATTCTGCCTGGAAGTCAGTGGTGAGTGGAGTTCCACAGGGCTCTGTCCTTGGGCCTCTACTGTTTGTAATTTTTATTAATGACTTGGACGAGGGGATTGAAGGATGGGTCAGCAAGTTTGCAGACGACACAAAGGTCGGAGGTGTCGTTGACAGTGTAGAGGGCTGTTGTAGGCTGCAGCGGGACATTGACAGGATGCAGAGATGGGCTGAGAGGTGGCAGATGGAGTTCAACCTGGATAAATGCGAGGTGATGCATTTTGGAAGGTCGAATTTGAAAACTGAGTACAGGATTAAGGATAGGATTCTTGGCAGCGTGGAGGAACAGAGGGATCTTGGTGTGCAGATACATAGATCCCTTAAAATGGCCACCCAAGTGGACAGGGTTGTTAAGAAAGCATATGGTGTTTTGGCTTTCATTAACAGGGGGATTGAGTTTAAGAGTCGTGAGATCTTGTTGCAGCTCTATAAAACTTTGGTTAGACCGCACTTGGAATACTGCGTCCAGTTCTGGGCGCCCTATTATAGGAAAGATGTGGATGCTTTGGAGAGGGTTCAGAGGAGGTTTACCAGGATGCTGCCTGGACTGGAGGGCTTATCTTATGAAGAGAGGTTGACTGAGCTCGGTCTCTTTTCATTGGAGAAAAGGAGGAGGAGAGGGGACCTAACTGAGGTATACAAGATAATGAGAGGCATAGATAGAGTTGATAGCCAGAGACTATTTCCCAGGGCGGAAATGGCTAGCATGAGGGGTCATAGTTTTAAGCTGGTTGGTGGAAAGTATAGAGGGGATGTCAGAGGCAGGTTCTTTACGCAGAGAGTTGTGAGAGCATGGAATGCGTTGCCAGCAGCAGTTGTGGAAGCAAGGTCATTGGGGTCATTTAAGAGACTGCTGGACATGTCTATGGTCACAGAAATTTGAGGGTGCATACATGAGGATCAATGGTCGGCACAACATTGTGGGCTGAAGGGCCTGTTCTGTGCTGTACTGTTCTATGTTCTATGTTCTATGTTCTATCTTTTCTCTAGGCTGGGGCATTCAAAACCAGGGTGCACATTTTTAAGTCAAGAGAGAAAAGATTTTAAAAGGACTCGAGGGGCAATTTCTTTTACACAGAGAGTGGCTTGTGTGTGGAATGAACTTCCAAAGGACATGGTACGGAGGGTGCAGGTACAGTTACAACATTTAAAAGACATTAAGATAAGTACAGGAATGAGAAATGTTTGGAGGGATATGGGCCAAGCACAGGTTTAGTTTGAGAATGTGGTTGGCATGGACTGGTTGGACTATATGACTTGATAACACTATGCAAAGTTATCACATTCTATCCCTTTTCTCCCCAGCAGGTCGAGCAATAGCGGTTAGATTTTCCCTTTGGGCTTTTTTTTAGTAAAATGGTGTGTGTGTGTGTGTGTGTGTGTGTGTAAGAGAGAGAGAGAGAGAGAGACAGAGAAAGAGAGTGAGAGAGAGTGAGAGAGTGTGTGTGTGTGTGTGTGTGTGTGTGTGTTTGAGTATATGTGCATACGTGAGATTAGGGAATATTTTAGGGGATAATTTCACACTATAGTTTCAATATTAAACAGTGTTTGCCCACTTGCTTTAATAATAAGTTTTGTTTTGTAACATATGCATTATTTTGAGTTCATTAAAGAAATCAGGTCATGTTCCTTTTGTTTTGAACAATAAAGGAAGCAAGTGGTTATTGCGGTTTTCAAATCAACAAGTTTACAGTAACTGAGATAACAAGGTGTAGAGCTGGATGAACACAGCAGGCCAGGCAGCATCAGAGCAGCAGGAAAGCTGACGTTTCAGGCCTAGACCCTTCTTCAGATTTCTGAAACGTCAGCCTTCCTGCTGCTCTATGCTGCTTGGCCTGCTGTGCTCATCCAGCTCTACACCTTGTTATCTCAGATTCTCCAGTATCTGCAGTTCCTACTATCTCATGTTTACAGTAATGCTGCGACTGGTGGATTCATGGATTTTGATTATCAGTGCAATCCTTGTACCATATTCATAATACCTATCAAAATGACTTACTCCACAAGGCTCCGCATTAAGTTTAATCTGACCTTGTCTACCCATTCCATTGAACTGTCCACACCCTTTAGATGTTCTACTCTAGACTTCTCTTGGTACACAATGCTTTCAAGCTGTATATCACTCACAGATGTACAAACGATAGGTTTGGAGAGTGAAACATTGGGACAGAAGGGGAGGAAGAGAGAGAAACAGTGAAGGAGGCAATAACATCGGGATGTGTTTCATGTTCTGATGATTGCTCTCTATATTTCTCCCTCTCTCTCTCTTTCTCATTTCATTCTTTCTCTCTTCACTTTAGTTGCTCAACCCCTATTTTCCTCTCTTTATTGATGTCTCCATACCAATCAGTTCCTTTGATCTGCAACTGCACCTCCCAGTCGCAAACCATTTCCACTCCCCCTCCCATTCTTTAGATGACATGTCCATCATGGGCCTCCTGCAGTGCCACAATGATGCCACCCGAAGGTTGCAGGAACAGCAACTCATATTCCGCTTGGGAACCCTGCAGCCCAATGGTATCAATGTGGACTTCACCAGCTTCAAAATCTCCCCTTCCCCCACCACATCCCAAAACCAGCCCAGTTCGTCCCCTCCCCCCACTGCACCACACAACCAGCCCAGCTCTTCCCCTCCACCCACTTGAGGCTGTTTTCGTTAGAGAGAAGAAGGTTTAGAGGTGACTTATTAGAGACATGCAAGATGATAAGAGGATTAGATAGAGTGGACAGTGAGAGCCTTTTTCCTTGGATGGTGATGGCTAGCACGAGGGGACATAGCTTTAAATTGAGAGGTGATAGATATAGGACAGATGTCAGAGGTAGGTTCTTTACTCAGAGTAGTAAGGGCGTGGCATGCCCTGCCTGCAACAGTAGTAGACTTGCCAACTTTAGGGGCATTTAAATGGTCATTGGATAAACGTATATGGATGATAATGGAATAGTGTAGGTCAGGTGGGCTTCAGATTGGTTTCACAGGTCGGCGCAACGTTGAGGGCCGAAGGGCCTGTACTGCGCTATAATGTTCTATCCCAAAACCAGTCCAACCTGTCTCTGTCTCCCTAACCTGTTCTTCCTCTCACCCATCCCTTCCTCCCACCCCAAGCCGCACATCCATCTCCTACCTACCAACCTCATCCCACCTCCTTGACCTGGCCGTCTTCCCTGGACTGACCTATCTCCTCCCTACCTTCCCACCTATACTCTCCTCTCCACCTATCTTCTTTTCTCTCCATCTTCGGTCCGCCTCCCCCTCTCTCCCTATTTATTCCATAACCCTCACCCCATCCCCCTCTCTGATGAAGGGTCTAGGCCCGAAACGTCAGCTTTTGTGCTCCTGAGATGCTGCTGGGCCTGCTGTGTTCATCCAGCCTCACATTTCATTATCTTGGATTCTCCAGCATCTGCAGTTCCTATTATCACAGTTCCTTTGATCTACCAGGTTGAGAGAAGGAGAGAGAACAATGACAGGATGATATAACAAGTAAGAGATCCCAGCCTGAATGTAATAAACCTGCATTGTAGCTGCCCCTGGGTCTGTATTCATCACTGCTTTTTCTAATACATGCTCACAAGTTGGACTTTGGTTCACAAGGCATAATTTCACAGAGGTAAGGAATGAAGAGAATTGCCACATATTTCCGGAGGGCTTAAGCAGCGTGGTGAAACAGAGCGACACATGGTAGATTTACCCAAGTGCTGACAAGTGTGAAGCAGGACTGTGCAAAAACACACATGCAGAAACAAAGGCACTTGGGGACTTCACCTCTGCTGGCTTTTAATTATCCGGGGGGGGGGGGGGGGTGCTCAGAACCACCGTCCCTTTTCTTTTTCTTTCTCTCCCTCTCATTCTCTCTCTCGATGTATATCCTGACTTCACTATTGAGTGGCATCCTGATTGAGTAATAACCCTGAGATATTTCAGTCTCACTGTTTGAAAACAGTAACTGATCACATGGCATTTTGGGAACTGTTTACTGCCATTTGCTTTCTCTTTTCTGAAGTCATCTTGAATTAGTCTGTGAAATTCTCTTCTCTAGCGAAAGTAGAGGCTGGACCCATTGAGATTAGTCAAGCCTGTGTTTGACAGGCTTTCAGTAGAGAATAGAATGAGGGCTTGAGGATACAATGCCTTGTAATGTAGGAAGAGGAGCGATTTCAAACACAATTGAGCACAGAACCTTTAGTGACAATAAAAGCATTTTATTTAACGTAGCAGATTATTTAACATCGCTGCTCATGCATCATCCAGTCACATGGGAGACAACATCGGCCTTTGAATGGTCTACATTTCTTATCTTTGGGACAATGCAATAGGAAATTGTGAAGACAGTTTGGTGAAATCACAAATGTATATTGTAGCATTCTTGGTCTTGGACATCTACGATGAAAGGCCTGTCCCTTTAATGTAGCTCTCAGTCTGCAGAATTGGTCATCCAGTTTAGGAGAATCCTAAATGCTGTCATCTATCCTCATTATCAGAGGCTTCGCAATGCACACTTCTTGAAATAAGAAAAGATGTATAAATTAGTCACCTTGCTAAACGCACTGGTAATTTACTTCCCTCAGCAGCCTATCCCTGGACCCATGATACTTCTAAAACTTTAGCAGATACATGGGAACATGAACAATGACTTTGCCTCAGTATTTATGGTGGTAAAGGGAGGATAGTGTGCTGGAACTCATGAGGAAATCAATAGTGGAGTGGGTACAGGAACTGAATGAAATTAACTTAAGTAAAACATTGGTAATGAGGAAATGAGCGGAATTAGAGTGACAACTCCCCCATTTTCCATCTGAGGTTGTTAAAGGAAGTAAGGGAACACATCTTAGGTGCCCTTGTGAAAATTTTTCAGAGTTCCCTACATGCAGGAGTCGTTCCTCTGGATTGAAAAATTGGACGTGTTACTCTGCTGTTTAAGGAAGATGAAAGAGAAAAGCTAGGGAATTACACACCAGATGGCCTCACACCTGCAGTGTGAAAAAGCTGGAATCTTTTATCAAGGATGGGGTAATTGAATAACTTGAAAATTTTCACTAAGCCCAGGGACAGCCAGCACGGATTCATGACAAGTAGGTCAAACCTGAAAAAAAACTCACAATGTTTTGAAGAGGTGCCTGAGGTAGTCGACAGGTGGATGTTTTTGGATGTTGTTGATATGGACATCCAGAGGCCACATAAGGAGACAGTTCACGAAGTTTGAAGCCCATGAAATTGAGAGTAAATTATTGACATGGCTTAGAAATTGGTTGAGTGGCAGGCAGCAGTAAGCAGGGATAATGGGTCTCAAATTATAGGTAGTCAAATTGGTAGTAGACAGTATAAATGATAGCATACATTTACAAAGGGATATTTATGGAATAGGCACATGGGCATAACGATGGCAGATAGAGTTCATTGTAAGTGAAAGATTATTCATTTTGGAATGAAAAAGGATAGATCTGAATGTTTTTTAGATGGTGTGACGTTAAATATAGTGGATGTCCAAATAGACTTGCTCACCTGAACTAATGTCTCCTGATGTGGTTTCACATCATATTTTATGTGACTCTTGTGAATATAGGAGGAATGGTTAGTAAGTTTGCAGATGACACCAAAATTGGTGGTATAGTGGACAGTCAAAAACATTATCTCGCTGTACAACGGGACCTTGATCAGATGGACTGATGGGCCGAGGAGTGGCAGATAGAGTTCAATTTAGCTAAATATGAGGTGCTGTATTTTAATGAGGCAAACCAGGGCAGGACTTATATACTTAGTAGTAAGGTCATGGGGAGTGTTGCCATCAAAGAGATTTTGGGGCGCAGATTCATAGTTCCTTTGAAGGTGGAGTCACAGATCGACAGGATAGTTTAATGGTACATGCTTTAATGGTCAGTGTAGGAGTTGGGAGGGTCATGTTGTGGTTGTACAGTACATTGGTTAGGGCCACTTTTGGAGTATTGTGTTCAATTCTGTTCATCCTGATATAGGAAGGATGTTGTTAATCTTGAATGGGTGAAGAACAGTTTTACAAGGATGTTGCCGTGGTTGGAAGGTTGAGCTATAAGGAGAGGCTGAAAAGGTTGGAGTGACAGAGGCTGAGTGGGTGACATTATAGGGGTTTAAAAAATCATGAGGGGCACGGATAGGGTGAATAGCCAAGGTCTTTTCCCCAGGGTAGGGGAGTGGAAAACCAACGGGCTTGGTTTAAGGTGAGAGGGAAAAGATTTTAAAAGTATCTAAGGGGCAAATTTTTCACACAGAGGGTAGTGTGTGTGTGGAATGAGCTGCCAGAGGAAGTGGGGGAGGCTGGTACAATTACAGCATTTAAAAGGCATCTAGATAGGGACATGAATATGGAGGGTTTAGAGGAATATGGGCCAAATTCTGGCAAATAGGAATAGATTAATTTAGGAGATCTGTAGAGGATGGATGAGTTGGACTGAAGGACCTGTTTCTGTGCTGTCCAACTCTATGACTCAAAGTGCTTTTGGGTGGTTTGTGATGCTACGTATGCTAGCATAAATTGTTATTGTTACATGTGGTTTCTAAGTTCTTAAGTGATTGCCAAATTAATTTAATCACCTAATCTACTCCCTAACTTGATCCAATCCATTCTAATCTCAATGAATCTTATCCAGTTATCAATTACAATCAATTTCAATCTAATTTGCATTTGTCCAATCTGTTCTAATGTCATTTGCTCTCCTCTGAATTACTCCAACGTTACATAGTGTATTCTAATGTAATCCAGTTTAAAGTCACCTAATCAATATGAACTTTTCTAATCTGAAGTAATTCTTAAGGGAATTCATTCTTCTCTGCAAAATTCTCTTTTGATGAAGAATGCCCAAGGAATTCCACATGAAATGCCTCCATTGCATTGTCTGGAGTCAATGGGAGGGGTATCAAAAAGCATCAGTGTCCCTTTTGAAGCTAACTTCATAAATATTCAGGCACAACTCCTGCAGAATCAATAGCAATGAACTGGACATTGTGCCTAGACAGCAATAAAGCATCTTGAATAGCCAGGAAAGGATAAAGAAAAGAGTTTCAAGTATCCTGTAAAGTTCCTTCTATAGTACTGTACTGCAGCATTGACATTATTACAGTCATAGAGATGCACAGCATGGAAACAGACCATTTGGTCCATCTCATCCATGCCGACTAGATATCCTAAATTAATCTAGTTCCACTTGACAGCATATGTTCTATATTCCTCTAAACCCTTCCTATTCACATCCCCATCCAGGTGCCTTTTAAATGCTGTAACTGTACCAGCCTCCCCCACTTCCTCTGGCAGCTCATTCCATACACACACCACCCTCTGTGTGAAAAAGTTGCCTCTTAGGTTTGTTAAATCCTTCTGTCTCACCTTAAACCCTGCCCTCTAGTTTCGAACTCCCCTATCCTGGGAAAAAGACCTTGGCTATTCACCATATCCATGTCCCTCATGATTTTATAAATCTCTACAAGGTCACCCCTCAGTCTCTGATGCTCCAGGGAATAGCCCCAGCCTATTCAGCCTCTCCCTGTAGCTCAAACCGTACAACCCCTGCAACATCCCTGTAAATCTTTTCTGAACCCTTTCATGTTTCACAACAGCCAGGCAGACAACAATGGTGCTACTTTGTTACAGCAACGGGCTTCTGCATCAACATGGACAGAAGGGCCCCAATGGCCTGATGGATAAGGCATTGGCTTCCCTAAGCCAGGGATTGCGGGCTCGAGTCCCACCTGAGGTGTGCTGAATTTTGCTGGGGGTACAGTTGCTCAGTGGTTAGCACTGCTGCCTCACAGTGCTAGGGACCCAGATTCGATTTCACCCTCGGGTGACTGTCTGTGTGGAATTTGCATATTCTCCCCATGTCTGTGTGGGTTTCCTTCGAGTGCTCCGGTTTCCTCCCCATTGTCCAAAGATGTGCAGGCTAGGTGGATTGGCCATACTAAGTTGCCCGTAGTGTTCAGGGGTGTGTAGATTAGGTGGGTTATAGGAATAGGAAAGGTTTGGAGGGATATGGGCCAGGAGCAGGCAGGTGGGACTAGTTTAGTTTGGGATTATGGTCGGCACAGATGGGTTGGACCGAAGGTTCTGTTTCAGTGCTGTATGACCCTATGACTCTACGACAATCATCAATTTCAGTTAGTCACTAAATTATAACCTGAACAGCTGATTAAATGGGTATATTCTGTCTCTAGGTTACTTACCACTGTCTTCTGTTATTCTGAAAGCACTAATTTCCCAGAACTGGGGAGGGTTGATATCTGATGTTAACCTGTGAAAATAGAAATAGGATGCTCTTTCTTTATCTCACCTTACCAAAAGGATATTTCAATCAAATGTTCCACCATTTGTTTGTTCACAATTACACAAAGCATAACTTCCAGCACACTTGTGACTAGATTCATTGGGACTCAAATAAAGAGAGTCCAACTTCAAGAACTCCTGAGTTTCAACTCTGAGAGGGTCACTAAAAGTTACCTTCAACAGAGGAAGAGCTGCAGGTTCGGACAGAATTGCTCCCCGTTCACTTTAAACCCAGTACTGCACCCAATCAGTTCTCCAATGGGAGGTTCCAATGGAGTCTCTTACTCTCCCTTTTAATTTGCCAGAGGACACTTGGGTGCCACAGTGATTAATGCTGCTGCCTCACAGCACCAGAGGCATGGGTTTGATTTCAGCCTCAGGTGTCTCTTGCCCGGGTTTAGCTTCAGGTGTTCTGGTTTCTACCCGCAGCCCAAATTTGTGCAGGCTAGGTAGTTTGGCCTTGGGAAATGGGGGTGCGTCTGCGTGGGATGCTCTTCAAAGGGTCAAGTGTGGACCTTGATGGGCTGAATGGCCTGCTTCTACACTGTAGGAATTCCATGACTCCCCCAGTTTTGGAAAATGGCTTTCCTGCCATTGTGATTGGTAGTGACCACTCAGTAAGTTTTAGAAATAATGTTGGGTCAATCCCCAATTTAAATAACATTTCAACAGCGAGCAAAGGAAGGGAGTTTGAGAATCTTAAGATCCTCCATCCCACAAGCTCAACCAATTCAATAAAGATCTTCAGGGCAGTGATTATGCTGCTTGCTTTGCTTCTCTCTGAAGACAAATGATCTTTTCCTTTTGCTGTCCTGCACCATTCTCCACAAAGCATTTGTAATTGGAAGGATAGTTCTTGTCATTATGTATTGGGTCAGAATTATAGAAGGACCAGTCAGAGATCTCAAAGGACTGGCCAGAAACAGCAAAAGTGTCTGTGCTGGTGGGAAAAAGCAGAATGAGCAGGCACGATAGTCATCAACTAATCCAAAGGGCAATTCAGTGGAGAAGTCTTAGCATAGACAATGGGAGAAATATTACTACTCTACAGATGAGCTAAAAACAAATAGATTCAATAAATTTAAGGAGGAGGTGGGCAAACTCCCCTAGATGTGGATAAAAACAGCACGAGAGTGGAAATTGTTTCCTCTATCCTTACTTGAGTTAGCAAGACCAGTATTCGTTGCCTGTCTCAAATTTGCTGTGGGTCTGGAGTCACACAGAGGCCAGACCAGGGAGGATGTCAGTTTCCTTCCCTCAAGGACATTAATGAACCAGATGGGGCTTTACAGCAACTACTGGTAACTCTACGGTCACAATGACCTGTTACATTCCAGATTTTATAAACTGAATTTGAATTTCACCAGCCGCTGTGGGGGTATTCGAACACGTCATCAGGAAATTCACCCGAACCACTAGACTAATGGTATTCCCAATACAGTACATCAGTGCGGGAGAAAGTATATTCCTCCCTGTAACTCTCTCCATTGTCAAAGGGACTTCTGTCTGTTTATCAACCAGGCACCTTCTTCAGAGTTATGACTCTCCCTAACCAATACAGTGAGCAGCTCCATTCCACAATACCTGTATGTTTTCTGTCCAGACGCGTTCTCTATCTGCCACATCCAAGTGTGCTCATACGTAGGATGTACAATGTTGTGCGTTTCGGCGGTCTCAATACCTGGTCACAGGGAGAGAGTATAATAAAATCACAGGGATCTACAGCACAGTAAAAGGCCCTTCAGCCCATTGAGCTTGTCTGAGTCAAACACCAGCACCTAACTGTTCTATCTCATTTGTATGTGAGCTGAGAATCAGTTCTTCCTGTGGCATTTTATATATATAAAAACACTTCCGAAATCTTGGGATTTCAATTTGTAACAAGTTGCCTATTTTGCAATCTCATTAAATTTGCATTTACTTAGCACCGTTACAAAGCTTTGTACTTTACCCCTATTATGACAGCTGACACATTAAAAGCAATGATAGAATTGTTAAAACATTGATGGATTCTCCTATTCCAAAGGTTGAGAGCTCAGCGTAGAGACCAGTATCAGCAGCTGATGTGAAGCCAAGTTCTGATTTGTGGATAACGCAGTGTGGCGCTGGATGAACACAGCAGGCCAAGCAGCAGCAGAGGAGCAGGAAAGCTGGTGTTTCAGGCCTAGACCCTTCGGATTTGAGTGCAATTATTACCTTTCAAAGCAGTGCTAGAGAGATGGGTGGAATCACTGGCTTTTCAGGCCTCGCAACCCCTGTCTGTTCTGCACTGAGGTTGAGTTTGCTCACAGACTGGGGCCTCTGCATTTGGATCTGTCCAGGGGTTATTTTTTTCCCAGAGGTATGCTGTGTGAGGTTTATACCGCTGTTATGTTTTAGGACTGGCATTATTTGGTTTATAAGATTATCACGGTTCGGAACTTTCATCATGATTTCAGTGACCGTTGTGGAGCCTGTCTGAGAGTTAAACTGGGTCATTTGTTATGGAATTAAAAAGAAGAGTCACATTGAATATTTGAACAGAGGTGCTGATTGTGAATAATGTTTCCCCATTCAGAACAAGGAGACCCTAATTCTCCAAAAATCCAGAAAGGTAGTGACACTATTAGGTTAAGCTATCCCTTTCCTTTGATTCTAAGATGGAAAGCAGTGGCAGTTAGAGATAGCTAATAACATTGCCAATTGGATATTTGGCTACTGTTGCTATGGAGAGGAGAGCAGGGGAAGCCATTTTGAGATCAGGGTGCAGGCTTCCATATAAACGCAGAAATCTCACAGATGGAGGGGTCATTGCAGTTTTAGTCTTGATTTAGTTAATCAAGGGGGAAAGTAAGAGGACAGTGGTTGCAAGGGACTGGATCTTAAGCAGAGAAAACACTGCCTCAATCATTCATCCTGCAAAATGTGATTTGGAGATCAGTTTTAAAGTTTAGTTTGTCAGGCAGGGGTTAAACATGCCTACAGGAATTATCCAACTGAAACCAGAGGGAGAAGCCCCAGGGAAAACTTTCATGGTGGATGATATGGTTAGAAAATGCTGTAGTCAAAATGCACACAGGAGAATTCCAACAAATACATTCGTAACAATGATCAGATAAGATATTTGTTGTTGATTAAGGGGCAAAATTGACCAAAACATTGAGAGAACTCCCTCCTCTTCTTCAGGATAACACCATGGCATCTTTTACATTGACCCAAGAGGCCAAAAAGGGCCTGACTTTAATATTTTGCCCAAAGGATTGCACCTTAGTACTGCCTGGGGTGTCATCTTTTATGCTCAGCTCATGGAGCCGAACGCTGTGACTCCAACTGAGCTGTGACTGACCTGTCATCGTTGGGTCTTCCCCTCCTTAAGGCAGCGTGGGCCAAAGTACAGCACTTGGACTGCAGCGGTTCAGGAAGGCAGTTTACCACCACCTCCTCAAGGGGCAACTAGGGATGGGCAATTAATGCCGGGCCCAGACCACAAATGAATAAAGAACAAAATGAATACACAGGGAATGCCATTACAAATGTCCTGTTAACGTGTGTCATTTAGAGCTAAACAGGTAATAGTTAGACTGAGTTAATTCCAATCTTAGTGCAGCCTTCTGTGTAAAATGATACAAAATGGGGATTTTAAAATCTTGCAAGATCCTTGTCATGTTCACGTAATTATTTTAAAATATTTGCAAAAATCCAAAAACGTGCAACAATGATAGGCTAAGATGCCTGATAAACAGATTTTTAAACCTTTTGCAAGGTAACCCAATGACTTTTTAAATTTTCTCACAAGACGTGGCATTGCTAGCTGGGCCAGCATTTATTCCCCGTCCCTAGTTGCCCTCCTTGAGCTGCCTTCTTGATCCACTGCAGTTCTTGTGGTGTAGGGACACCCTCAAAGCCATCAGGGGTTGGGGGGGGGGGGCAGTGGGAGGATTTAGGATTCTGGCACAGCAATGTTGAATTTAGAAAGATATTTTCACAAGTTAGCAAAGCTTCAGATCAGAACAACGAAATGTGTTCCTGCTTCATCAGAGAAACGCTACGTCTTAGCTATGCGTTAGGTGTCAATCAGTGGCAACCTGACTCCAAATTTGTCATATTCAGTATGTGGGAACATTGTAGGCCCTTTCTTACTTTCAGTGAGCTGATCTTCATAAAGTTACAGATTATTTTAAAAACTTCCCTTCATCATCCATCAATCATCATCGAAAAGGCAAAGCCAATGCCCTAAATTGGAGCCTAATTCTAAATAGAAGAAACTCAAATGAAAAATACTTACCGCTTCTGGAAACAGTTAATGGCCCTCTCTGCCACGGAATGCTTGTTGTTTCTGAAATGAGGCAGATTATTTGAAATAATTACTTTCTTCATGATAATCAGCTCTGAAAACTGTATGAGGACGGTCACTGAGTTGGACTGTGTGGGGTTCAGTTTAACAAGCTCATTTATTGGGTCTGTCCCACTCCCTGTCTGCTCAGGTACAGTCCTGACCACTCTACCACAGTGGAGATATTCCACTGTAGTCAGAGATAACGGGAACTGCAGATTCTGGAGAATCCGAGATAACAAGGTGTGAAGCTGGATGGACACAGCAGGCCACTGTAGTCTCTGGTTGTGGAATGTAAAACTCACTGAAGCGACATATGGGAACAAATTACTGCAGGTGCTGGAATCTGTACTGAAAACAGCAAATGCTGGAGATCGCAGCAGGTCAGACAGCATCAGTGGAGAGAGAGCAAGCTAACGTTTCGAGTTTTTTCTCCTGACAATGGTTCCATGGTCAACATTTAGACGCTTAGTTCTAGATATTTATTGAATTCAAATTCCATCATTTGCCCTGGAAAGATTCGAAACCAAGTTACTGGAATATTACCTGGGTCTCTGGATTAATAGTCTAGCGCTAATATCATTGAGCCATCTCCTCCCTGCTCTTATTCCTCAATGCTCCTATTAATAAAGCTGAGGACACTGCGCAGCTCTCTCTACCTGCCCTGCCAACTTCAGTGATTGGTGCACACATACACCCAGGTCCATCTGCTCCTGCACTTCCTTTTGAATTGTATTCTCCACTTTATATTGTATTTCAGTGTTCTTCTGAGCAAAATGTATCACCTCACACTTCTATGCATTGAGTCTCATCTATCAACTATCCATCCACTGCACCATCTTGTTAATGTCTTTTTGGAGTTCTACACTGTCCTCCTCTCAGTTTACAATCCTTCCAAGTTTAGTGTCTTTGAAACTTGAAAGCTTTGAACATTTTTAAATTATAGCCTGTGATGTAAGATGATGCATTGGACTGAACTTTGAAGCATTAACTCTGTTTTCTCTGCCCACAGATGCTGCCAGACTGGCTGGATCTACCCATCAATTTCTCTTTTTGTTTCAGACCTTCATCATGCACAGCTCTTCGTTTTATTCACTTGTGGGATGTGGGCATCTCTGGTTGGGCCAGGGTTTATTGCCAATCCCTCATTGGTTAAGAGTCAACCCCATTGCAGTGGGTTTGGAGTCACATGTAGATCAGACCAGGTGAGAATGGCAGATTTCCATCCCTAAAGGGCATTTGGCAAACCAGATGGGTTATTCCCAACAATTGACAATGGTTTCACGATCGCCATTAGACTCCTAATTCCATGTCCTTTACTGAATTTAAATTCCAACATCTCCCATGGCAGGATTTGAACACCCCCAACCCCAGAACATTAGTCAAGCTCCTGAATTAATAGCCTAGTGATTACACCACTAGGCCACAGTCTCCCTGTAACACTTGCGTTGTCAAACATATTGCTTTAGAATGCTCAGTTCCATTGACTTCAATATGGGACAGAACATGAGGTAGAACAAGGTGAAATCTACTTAAAACTCTTATACGCCTCCTGGGTCCAATTTCACCCACACGGCTACTTAGTTATCGCTGTTAACCTCATTATATGGTTCGGAGTGTGGGGGATCCATTAGCTCAATTGCCTAGACACGTAGAGAGTGGCACTGAATCAAAATTATAATCAGGATCTCTCCCCATACTGGATGTGGTAGTTCATGATATCCACAGTTACTGCCCCTCTCTAATGGACAAAGATCCTCTGGTTGGCTGCCCAACATATGCCAGTGATTAATTACTGATGTTGTATTTTTCTTCTAGGAAATAATTTTTGAAGGATTAAGTTTTGTTCTACATGGTTTTCATTATTTGTAACCATGTTGAGTTTGGTCCTGAGCTGCTGTGTGTGATCGGTAATGTGCTGATCTTGGACTTGTTGTGGTTTAATGGACTGTATACTGTAGCAAATATATCTGGAGGAATTTTTGAATTGAATTTCAGCTTCTCTCCAACGATGAATCAAAATGTGGCTGAGCATTACAGTGTGTGAGTAATAGAAAAACAAATTCAGACAGAGATAAGGGGGAATTTCTTCAGCCAGACAGTGTTGGGCCTGTGGAATTCACTGCCACAGAAAGCAGTTGAGACCAAAACATTGATATTTTCAGGAAGGAGTTGGATATAGAAAGTAGGAATAGGGGACCGAAATGGATGATCACGGTGAATGGTAGAGCAGGCTTAAACGGCTGAATGGCCTTTTCCATCTCCTGTGGTCTTTTGTGGGGTATGGCTCATTACCTCATTGTAGGCATTCACCATCACACTTAGAATCAGGCCATTCAGCCCATCAGGCCCACACAAACCTTCTGTAGAGCATCCCCCCAGACCCCCACCCCTCCCTACCCTATCCCACATTTCCCATGGCCAATCCAACTAACCTGCACATCCCTGGATATTGTGGGGCAATTTTCCATGGCCAATCCACCTACACTCAACATCTTTGGACTGTGGGATGGAACTGGAGCATTATGGAGACAGAAAACCCGTGCAGACACGGGGAGAATATGCAAACTCCATGCAGACAGTCGCGTGACAGGTCCCTGGGGCTGTGAGGCAGCAGTGTTAACCACTGAGCCACTGTGTCGCCCCTTCACTGGTCTTCACTAAAAAGAAATGGTCCTGAAATCACCCTTTGGTGTGAAAGCATTTGTTATGGACCAGAGCCCTTCCCTTTGTTTCTCTGTTAACGTATCGTGGTGGGCTTTATGTGGATCACAACCAAATGTGGCCCGGTCCATCAGACAAAAAAAAACCAATGTATCAAAGGCACAAAGTATATGGGAGGGAACTGGCCACTGACAGGATCTTGGTGACTTTGAGGTCGCAGTGCTGCCATTGAGCTATAGCTAACAACTGGGATGCAAATGTTGTCTGCCTGCCCTTTGAGGTTTCCTTGTTAGACATCCCTAAACTGTTAACCATGATTACTTTGGGAGATAAGTGTTAAGGGAAAGTATACAGTTAATGGCAGGACCCTGAACAACATTGATGCCCAAAAGGATCTTGGGAGCTAAGTCTATAGCTCCCCGAAAGTGCACACACAACTGGATTGGGTGGTAAAGAAGGTGTATGGCATACTTGCCTTTATTGGTCAGGACATTGAGTATAAGAGTCAGGATGTCATGTTGCATTTTCGTAAGCCTTTGGTTATTACATTTAATTCTGGTTGCCACATTACGGGAAGGATTTCAAGACTTTGGAGGGGGTGCAGAAAAGGTTCACCAGGATGATGCCTGGATTAGAGGGTATGAGCTACAAGGACAGGCTAGAAAAATTCATAGATAATGGGAACTGCAGATGCTGGAGAATTCCAAGATAATAAAATGTGAGGCTGGATGAACACAGCAGGCCAAGCAGCATCTCAGGAGCACAAAAGCTGACGTTTCGGGCCTGGACCCTTCATCAGAGAGGGGGATGGGGAGAGGGAACTGGAATAAATAGGGAGAGAAGGGGAGGCGGACCGAAGATGGAGAGTAAAGAAGATAGGTGGAGAGAGTATAGGTGGGGAGGTAGGGAGGGGATAGGTCAGTCCAGGGAAGACGGACAGGTCAAGGAGGTGGGATGAGGTTAGTAGGTAGATGAGGTACAAGAGAGTTGCAATGGGAGAGAGATTCCCTGAGGTTGGTCCGGAGGGAGGAGGGTAACTTCTTCAGGTTAGGCATCCCTGGAAGAGGCTTCGCAGTGAGGTTAAAATAGTATCAGAGATAATGGGAACTGCAGATGCTGGAGAATTGGCAGTTCCCATTATCTCTGATACTATTTTAACCTCACTGCGAAGCCTCTTCCAGGGATGCCTAACCTGAAGAAGTTACCCTCCTCCCTCCGGACCAACCTCAGGGAATCTCTCTCCCATTGCAACTCTCTTGTACCTCATCTACCTACTAACCTCATCCCACCTCCTTGACCTGTCCGTCTTCCCTGGACTGACCTATCCCCTCCCTACCTCCCCACCTATACTCTCTCCACCTATCTTCTTTACTCTCCATCTTCGGTCCGACTCCCCCTCTCTCCCTATTTATTCCAGTGCCCTCTCCCCATCCCCCTCTCTGATGAAGGGTCCAGGCCCGAAACGTCAGCTTTTGTGCTCCTGAGATGCTGCTTGGCCTGCTGTGTTCATCCAGCCTCACATTTTATTATCCTAGAAAAATTCATGTTGTTTCCTCTGGAGCAGCGCAGGCTGAGGGGAGAGTTGATAAGAGTCTGTACAATTATGAGATGTATGAATAGGGTTGAATCTTTTTCCCAGAGTTGAAATGTCTAAAGGCATGCATTTAAGGTGAAAGGGGAAAGTTTGAAGGAGATGTGAGGGGCAAGGTTTTTACACAGAGAGTGGTAGGAGTCTGAAATGCACTGCCAGGGCTGGTGGTGGAAGCAGATACTTAGCGGTATTTAAGGGTTTTTAGATAAGCACATGAATATGCAAGGAATGAAGGGATATGGACCAAGGGCAGACAGAAGGAATTAATGTGGCATTATGTTCAGCACAACATCATGGAGCAAAGGGTCTGTTCCTGTCTGTACTATTCTGTGTTCTATATTCATTTTCACAGTGCTGAAGGGAACAGGCTGCTCCAGGGCACACAGCTTGTCCAGACTGGAACACAAAAGGGTGACATTTGTGGAGCTCTGCACAAAAATCAAAGCAAAAGCAAATTAAAAATCACAGCGTTGTTAAAGTACAGAGGTAGATCATAATGTCTGCTCTGAATGAGCATCTTGACTTGGTACCATTCTCCTGTCTTATTTCCCTGTAACCCTGCACATCATTTCTATTTAAAAAGCCATCCAATGTCCCGCTGCCTCCATCACACTTTCAGACCCTAATTAATGACCACACAAGGAAAATTGCCCTCATTTCATATTTTTTTCTTCTCTGTGAAGTGCTCTCTGCCATGGAATCCCTACAGTGTGGAAGCAGGCCATTCAGCTCAGGAGTCCACACGGACCCTCTGAAGAGTATCCTACCCAACCCTACCTCTGTAACCTCCACATTTTCCAAGGCTAACCCACTTAGGCTGCATATCCCTGGACACTGTGGCAGTTCAGCATGGCCAATCCACCATAACCTGCTCATCTTTGGACTGTGGGAGGAATCCCATGCAGGCATGGGGAGAACGAACAAACTCTACACAACCATTTGCTTGAGGGTGGAATCGAACCTGAATCCCTGTGAGGCAGCAGCACCAATCACTGAGCGACCCTGTCCTGTGCCCTCTCCTTCCCAATCCTTTATCATCCTGTCTGCCCTGTCCAGGTTCGAAATCCCCGATCAAACCTCTCAGTCCTCTTCTCTCCGAGGAGAGCTGCCCCAGCTTCTTCAATCTATCCTCATAATTGAAATTTCTTACCCTGGGAGCAATTCTTACTAACTAACATTGGAGCTAAGTCACAAAAGTTAGACATAAGGAGTGCCAAATGAAGAGGAGGATATGGTCCTTATGGAAAAGTGCTGGAGAAATTTGGAAGGCCTGCCATTGGCAGATGGTGGTAGCATGTGCGCTACAAAACACCACTGTAGCTTTCATGACTGGGATAGCTTTGTACAGGATAGGGACACGGACGATTTGGTGCAAAAGCTGGAGCAGGTCAGCCATGATCTAAACAAAGGATAGAGATGATTCAAACGACAAAATGGAGTTTTCCTGTTCTTAACGTTATGTTGTTCTTAAGGGAGCACAGCTGGCAAACCGCTCCACTAGAGGCACACGTAAAGTCATAGAGCCTAGAAACAGACCCTTTGGTCCAACCAGTCCATGCTGACCAGAATCCCAAACTAAACTAGTTCCACCTTCCTGCGCTTGGCCCCTATCCTTCCAAACATTTCTTATTCATGTACTTATCCTAAAGTCATTTAAATGTTGCAACTTTACCTCCATCCATCACCTCCCCTGGCAGTTTACCCACACACGAAGCACTCTCTGGGTAAAAAAAATGCCCCCCATGTCCTTTTTAAATATTTCTCCTCCCACCTTAAAAATATGCCCCCCTTAGTCTTGAAATTCCCCACCCTAGGGAAAAGACACCCGCCAGTCACCTTACCTATGTCCCTCATGTTGCTATAAAGCTCTATAAAGTCGCCCCTCGACTTCCTACTCTCCAGTGAAAAAAGTCCCAGCCTATCCAGTCTCTCCTCATAACTCAAACCCTGTATTCCCAGCAACATCCCAGTGAATCTTTTCCAAACCCTTTCCAGTGTAACTGGGTGACCAGAACCGGGCACAGGACTCCAGAAGAGGCTTTAACCAATGTCCTGTCCAGCTTCAGCACGAGGTGTGAGGAGCCCGTGAGGATGACTGCAGCGCTTTTAGGGGGTGTCAACGTTGGCCAAAAAGGTGCTGCTCAGGAAGTGTACTCAATTATTCATAAACCAGTTATTCGAAATAACATGCAAAAGCAGGTTCTACCGCTAATTTCTGTCGACTCCATCAGATCAGAGATTAGGCGCAGCCCAGCGTCTTCGAAGACCTTGACAGAGTTTTGTCCTCCACCATAGGATGAGCCAAAGTCATAGTAGTCTTTCCAGTAGAAGGCCTACTCAGTTAGAGAAAATACACAAGTTAACCGCCTGGCGAAACAGTCGGATTTCCTGAATCTTTACAGCATATTTCAGGAGTATGAGGCTAGGGATTGAACTTGTTAAAATGTGGCATGATTGAAAACAGCCTTACTGTTCAAAGAATGGTTACTTGATAGGGCCTGAGTTGGAAGTGGGAAACATCAGATGAGCTCTCTCCGGGTTCCTTGATTGAGACAAAGTGTGTCTACAAAAGGGGTTTCAATGATTCGTATCTCAATCCGGATTATTCCAGGGATGGTCAGCTGGGTGATGGTCTTTTTTACCTGTTATCTGTGTGATATCTCAGGGGAAAGAAGTAAATGATTCAGGAGTCTAGGAAAGCACCATGGTTAGCACCGCTACTTCACAGCGCCAGGGACCCGCGGTCAATTCCAGCCTCGGGCGACTGTCTGTGTGGAGTTTGCACATTCTCCCCGTGTCTGCATGGGTTTCCTCCGGGTGCTCCGGTTTCCTCCCACATTCAAAAAATGTGCAGGCTAGGTGGATTAGCCGTGGGGAATGCAGGGTTACAGGGATGGGATGGGGTGGGATGATCTTTGGAGCGTTGCTGTGGACTTGACGGGCTAAACGGCCCACTTCCCCAGAAAGGGGCTGTGGAAACCCAAGGATGCTGTCTGAGTTTGGACCCACTGAGCAACAAAGAGGCCCTTGCTAGAGTCAGGGTCCACAATAACGAGGGGCTGAAGAGTCCATGTTGGTGTACTTTGGGACATTCTGTCTGTGCACGTTTCTTTGCTGCTGCAAAACTAGGGAAGTAGATACACTTTTAAAGTGAAGGTGGGATGGAGGAAGTGGTAAGTGATCAAGTTTTAGTAATTAACCAAGAATTGTGGCAGAAGAACCCAATACAAAGGTGGAAAATGAAGAACAAACAATGGCAGGAAGCAGAAAACAACCTTCAATGTGAAGATGACAAACATGACACTAAAGAAGACAGAAAGGAGTGCATCATTCATAACAAGTTAATTGAATTGCTGGCACACATTGAAGTAAATAAATATGGTCCATCACGGCTGGATGATGACAAGGATTATGTCATAAATGCTGAGAAGTGTAAGACATTCAAGAACACTGGAGGGGGGCAGCGGCGAGGGCGATGAGTAAAGGCAGAGGGCTAATATTCCTAAACAAAGAGTTAGTGGTGAGTTTAGTTCAGGAGATCAGGACGTTGAATTGGTCTGGGTTGAAATGAAGAATAACAGGAGGAAGAAGTCACTTGTGGAAGTGATCTCTTAGAGCAGAGTATGGAAGAAGAAATATTCTGATAAAGGGATGGTCATAATTATGGTGACTTTAATCAACATATCAGCGACAAAATCAGATTGGACATTGTGACCTTGACAAGGAGTTCCTTAGAGCAGCATGTTTTTTTTAGATTAGATTCCCTACAGTGTGGAAACAGGCCCTTCAGCCCAACAAGTCCACACCGCCCCTTGAAGCATCCCACCCATCCCCATATAACCCACAGACCCTTAAACACTACGGGCAATTTAGCATGGCTAATCCACCTAGCCTGCACATCTTTGGACTGTGGAAGGAAACCGGAGCACCCAGAGGAAACCCACGTGGACATGGGGAGAATGTGCAAACTCCACACAGACTACTGTTACCTGAGGCTGGAATCAAACCCAGGTCCCTGGTGCTGTGAGGCTGCAGTGTTAACTACTGAGCCATCGTGCCACCCTCATTCTGGAATTAACCAGAGAATAGACTATACCAGACTCAGTAATGGGCAATGCAGCACCATGATACTGTGTGATACTATGTAGCAGCAGTTATAGTATGAGTGAACTTTACATCCAGGCTGAAAGGGAGGAGAGTGGGTCAAACGTGAATGTTTTAAACTCCAACAAAAGGCAATTATTTAGGCAGGAAAGCTGAGTGCTAGCTGGGGTGAACTGGGGCTGTAGACTAGGAGATAGATCAATTGAGAAGCAGTGGCAAACATTCACGTTGTGCCTGACACAGAGACCAGGCCACAAAGACTTCACCTGCTGTGATGGCTGTTCAGGACAAGGCATGGCAATGTCTTCTGTGCCATAAGTGGTCAGGTTACTAGAGTTATGGAAGCAAGTATATGCCAAGGGACATTTATTTTAACATGGAAGAAGCTGTGATGTTTCACCGTCTTTTCCAAGGTTGCTGTTTGCATGTTTCATCCTTAAAACCCAATGATAGAAAGAAGAGCAAAGGAACATGAATGATACTGAAAAGCTGTCACCGCTTCTGACGGGAAATTCCAAGTCAAGCTGCTGTGCGTGCCTCAAGAAACCTCCGCAGGATAAGGCTAACACAAAAGACTATACGTGACATCCAATGTTTTGAGTCTTGGATCAGGCAAGTTGACTAAATGTATCAAAAGAAGGAGGAGGAAGATTATAATTACAGACAAGTACCTTCTGTAGCCCTACAGAACTACCAACCTGAATATTTTTTTCATCCCAGATGTGACTACAAATTTCAACCAATGGATCAGGAATGTTTAGGAACCTGAAAACCACCACTGACTGCAACTCAGCTCTCAGGCCATTGAGGCCATCGATGAGAAGTGGAATACAGCCTGACCGTTCTAGACATGCCTTGTGGGATTCTTTGATTGCTCCTCAGTTGACCATCCCTAAAGACATGCCAAAAAGACGAATCCATGGGTGAACATCATCCACAAACTCTGGTCTTTTTGACAGCTGAGTGTACCGTGCACCCAGATATGCTTCAAGTCATCCCTGTCAAACTCATTGCAACTCAACTTTACTCAGCTGTGGATTGGAATCTGAGGTCAACTTCTGTTCTGTGGTTACTCGTTCAAGCAAATGTCACCCTCTGCCCCTCTTCACTGGCTTCAGCAACACGTCAATAAGTAACTCAGACTGTCCTCGTTTTGGGAGCAAATTTGTCTGCAATGAGCTCCCACATACAGCAATGCAGCAATGACCAGTCAATTTGTTTCCACAGCATCAGTTGAGGAACAGGTATGGGCCAGGACATTTCCGAAGAGATAGCCTATTACTTCTTGCTTCATAAAATACACCGCTATCTCTAGCCTTCTTCATGATCAATTCTGACACATTTTCCATGACACAGGCCAAGCTAACTGGCCCATAGTTCCCTGTTTCCCATCTCCCTACATTCCAGTCTGATGGGACCTATCTGGGGTCTACCCAAGTTTAAAAATTAACATCAGTGCAACCATTCCTGTATTAGCCACCTCTTATGAGACTCTGAAATCCATCATTTTGCCCAGTACCGTTTCCCTCATGACTATGACTTCATCAACATCCCCTCTCTTTTCTACCTCTTGATTGATTGGAATGTTTTTGCATCATCTATAGTGAAGACTGAAGCAAAATATTTATTCATCAAATCTGCCATTGGCTCATTGTCTGCTATGAACTCCTCACCATCACCCTCTTGAGTATGGTGTTTGATACGGTGTCCAACCCACATCTATGTGAAGCATAGATCAATAGATCATAGAATCCCTACTGTGTGGAAACAGGCCCTTCAGCCCAACAAGTCCACACTGACATTCAGAGCAACCCACCCAGACCCATCCTCCTAATCTACACATCCCTGAACACTACTGGCAATTTCCCATGGTCAAGCCACCTAAACTGCACATCTTTGGACTGTGGGAGGAAACTGGAAGACCCAGAGCAAATCCACACAGACATAAATGCAGTCATGATATTTATGCATTGAGGAGTTCCAACTATCTATAAGCAGCTCAGCAGCCAGCTGTGAAGGCACTTCATCAAGCACTCACCTGATGATACATACTCGTGTCTCTTTTGGGACCATAGAGCTGTGTGTCCACTGCACGGACAAACACATCAGACACCTGGTTAGAAAACACTGAAAGCAGCAATCTTTGTTGATCATTGTCTGTGTACAGGGCAGGTTGTACCTGAAACTGTGAACAACATCAACATGTCAGCTTCAACAGGCCCCTATAGGAAAGCTGTGGCTAAACTAGAAAGGGTTCAGAGAAGATTTACAAGGACGTTCCCTGAATTGGAGGGTTTGAGCTACAAGGAGAGGCTGACTAGGCTGGGGCTATTTTCCCTGGAGTGTCATACACTGAGGGGTGACTTTATAGAGGTTACGAGGGGCGTGGATAGGATAAGCAGACAAGGTCTTTTCCCCATAGTGGGGGGAGTTAAAAACTAGAGGGCATAGGTTTAAGGTGAGAGGAATAGGATTTAAAAAGTGACCTAAGGGGCAGTTTTTTTACACAGAGGGTGGTGTGTGAACGGAATGAGCTGCCAGAGGAGTTGGTAGACCCTGGTATAATTGCAACATGTAGAGGTGTATACAAATAGGAAGGGCTTAGAGGGATATGGGCCGAATGCTGACAAATGGGACTAGATTTATATAGGATACCTGGTTGGCCTGGACAAGCTGGACTGAAGAGTCTGTTTCCGTGCTGTACACCTCTATGACTCTATGACATTCACTGGGTATGGACTTCGCTGCCTGGGTCAGCATTTACTGTCTATCCCTAATCACCCAGAGGGCAGTTAAGAGTCAACACAGATTGCTGTGGGACTGGAAACACATGTAGGCCAGATCAGGTAAGGATGGCAGATTTCCTTCCCTGAAGGACATTAGATGGGGTTTTCATGATGGTCATCATTAAGGTCTTAATTCCGGATTTTTATTCAATTCAAATTCCACCAGCTTTGAGCATTTTGTCAGTTATAGATAGAGATGATAGAGTCTACCAGCAAAAAACACATCACACACCTTTGAACTGCAAAGGTCCTCCACCTCCACACGCACAGAGTCTGAGATGATGCTTTTGTTACCATTAATATTTACAAAATAGTAGGACACAATGCGGAAATAAGGCACCATTTCGTCTGTGATTGTCACTGGAAACGAGGTGTTCACTGTCTTCCTGACTCTGTCAAAAAGCAGCACCTTCCCTTTATTGAGCACCTGAAATGGTAAACATTGATGATGTTGGAAACCAAATGCCTTTTTGAAATGGAAAATTAACAAAGATTGTCACATCATCACTGCAGAGAGGTTGTAACTTATAAGAACGACATGTTTTTATTTGAGTTCATTGAACATTGGGTTACCTTCTCTATAGATGAGTTTTCAGCCAACACCCATCAATCAGTTCAGCCATTTACAGCTAACAGAGAGGTAAACGTATTCGGATAATTTCCAAATGTTTCATCGCTAAAGGAAATTCCTTCCAGCAGGAACTTCCAGAACCACAACTCCAATAAATGTCCATTTCTGAAGAAGGGTCTAGGCCCGAAACGTCAGCTTTCCTGCCCCTCTGATGCTGTCTGGCCTGCTGTGTTCATCCAGCTCCACACTGTGTTATATCCAATACATGTGAGTTTGTCCATCAGTAACTGAGGGAGGCTTCATTTCATTGTCACCTTGTAAAGACCACTACTAATCTTTTTGGACTGTGAACTGAAAATAGGGAAGGTACTGCTTTAAACCAAAGAAACCATGGAAGAAGATGTTTGTAGTTCTGAAATTGAGTTACTGGGGCACATTGAGGGGTATAGTCACAATGATGCCATGTTCAAGCAGTGAGAGAGAATCGAGACAGAACAGCACTGCCTCTGTTCAGGGAGAATTTGCACAGAGACAACCTGCTGATTGGTGTTTTAATTGGAACCACTTGCTGATGATCCAAGCAAACTCAGCCACTTGATTGGTTTGCACGCAAGTAGCTGAAGCGTTGTATACAGATATTGCAACAGAAGCATCCATCCCCTTCCTGTGTCCCTTCTATGAACAGGAGCAAAAGGAAATCCCAAGTATCTTGTAACTGTCCGTCACCTTTCGCTGTAAGTTGTTTTCCCTACAAATGCCTTTTTGAAAGAGTAACAAAGGAGATAAACCACCTTCGATGACACTGAATAGGGAAATCCTCCACCAGTGAATGAAAGGCCAGAATTGGTACACCCACTAGCTTGGCTTATGAGTTAAAGTTTGGAAGGAGTTTGAAAGAAAGCTGAAAGAAAACGATTCATCATGTGTGATCTGGATAGATTGGGAGAGTGGGTTTGGGTAGAATGCCCTTTAGAGGGTTAGTGAGCTTTGATGGGCTGAATGGCCTGCTTCTACACTGTAGCGATTCTATGCCCCTCCTTTGAACATGTGGCTTTGTTTTTCAATGATATAAAAGACTTAGTTCACACATCCCACAATCCAAACACAATGAGATATTCAGCTGCTCAGCTCATGTATGTCCTTCAGAGTATTGTGATCCGGGAATCAGAATTTTAAAGCTCATGATTACACCAGCCTTAACGACACTCTGGGTCATGGAGGGATTAATCTCCTTCAACTTTTCATTACGACAACATCACAGCTCATTGGCTCTCACGTTATCAGGTTAGTAAGCGGCAGTATTGTTTAAAATGAGCAGAATGCTTTCTCTTGAATAGTCTGCTTCTCACAGACGTGACTTGGTTTGGGAATCAACTTCAGAGAAGTAAATAAGTCATAGAACTCACAATTACAAGGCCACTTGATGTAAAAGTACCACGGTAAACATTGCGCACAACCTGTTTATACGTTAAACGAAACATTATAGCAACACGAGATAATGGGAACTGCAGATGCTGGAGAATCCAAGATAACAAAGTGTGAAGCTGGATGAACACAGCAGGCCAAGCAGCATCTCAGGAGCACAAAAGCTGATGTTTCGGGCCTAGACCCTTCATCAGAGAGGGGAATGGGGTGAGGGTTCTGGAATAAATAGGGAGAGAGGGGGAGGCGGACTGAAGATGGAGAGAAAAGAAGATAGGTAGAGAGGAGAGTACAGGTGAGGAGGTAGGGAGGGGATAGGTCAGTCCAGGGAAGACGGACAGGTCAAGGAGGTGGGATGAGGTTAGTAGGTTGGAGATGGAGGTGCAGCTTGAGGTGGGTGGAAGGGATGGGTGAGAGGAAGAACAGGTTAGGGAAGTGGAGACAGGCTGGGCTGGTTTTGGGATGCAGTGGGGGGAGGGGACGAACTGGGCTGGTTTTGGGATGCAGTGGGGGGAGGGGAGATTTTGAAGCTGGTGAAGTCCACATTGATACCATTGGGCTGCAGGGTTCCCAAGCGGAATATGAGTTGCTGTTCCTGCAACCTTCGGGTGGCATCATTGTGGCACTGCAGGAGGCCCAGGATGGACATGTCATCTAGAGAATGGGAGGGGGAGTGGAAATGGTTTGTGACTGGGAAGTGCAGTTGTTTATTGCGAACCGAGCGGAGGTGTTCTGCAAAGTGGTCCCCAAGCCTCCGCTTGGTTTCCCCAATGTAGAGGAAGCCACAGCGGGTGCAGCGGATCCAGCCCCACACTTCATTACCTTATTATAGCAACCTGCTTATTTTGGAAGTATCTGTGTCGATTACAGGTGCCCATTTGAAAGCTGTTGAATCGACTGTAACACTCAGCCCTGCCTCTTTCCAGTCAACTCACAGCGCTGCGGCACTGGGGGTGCTGGGAAAAAGGGGAGCCGGAAAACTGTGAGAGTTTCTCATCCTTAAATGTGGCTCCTGGGTAGCACAGCGGTTAGCACGGGTTAGCCGGGTTCGACTCCATTGTCGGGCGACTGCCTGTGTGGAGTTTGCACACCCTCTGCTGTCTGCGTGGGTTTTCTCTGGGTGCTCTAATTTCCTCCCACAGCCCAAAGATGCACAGCTTAGGTGAATTGGCTGTGCTAAATTGCCCGTAGTGTCCTGGGATGTGCAGGCTTTAGTGAATTAGTCATGGGAAATACAGTGATAGGGTGGGGGATTGCATCCAGATGGGAAGCTCTTTGGAGGAACTCAATGGGCCAAATGGCATTCTAGGATTCTAAATAGCTCAGTTGGCTAAATAGTTCGAGCATGGAACAGCATAACATTGGCAATGTACCGTTTGTTTGAAGTTAATGCAAGTCAATCTCCTCACCTTGCCCTTTCACACTTGCAGAGAGATTCTTTGGAATTCTGAAGCTCTGAAGAAGAATCATTATGATTCAAAACACTAATTCTGTTCCTTTTTCTGTGGGTATCCCCAGATCGGCTCAATTTTTCCAACACTTTTATTTCTGATCTATAGTATCGTGCTGTTAGTCTATGTAATTTTCAAATTGTTTCTGTCTCTCTCTGGAAATGTCATTTGCATGTATGTGGTAAGGCATGACCACACGGTGGACATTTCTCCCCGAAACAACTCGATCAATGAATCTGCTGAAAATTTTGGTGAGGCTTCCATTGGTTGAAGACTGGCTCTTGCAATACCTGTAATGAAGACTTTTTGACTGCTCCAGGGTCCTAGCGCCACAACAGGCCCCACCATGGCATGGGTAACCAATTGTCTTTCTCTAATTGGCAGAGATGTCCATTGTGCCTTTGGCTGTGCAGGACATTAGTATTCGTGAAAAAAAGATACATTTCAAAGCTTTTTGTCTTGCACTCATCAGCAAAATTGCAGGAAACATCAATGACAAGGACAACAAGGATAAGAAATTCTGCTCCCTTTATTAGCATCATTGCCAAATGTCCTGATATGTGCAGGGCTAAAAGATCCCTACTCTTTTTGATAAAGTGTGAGGTCCTGTACCGAGATATTAGCCTTTATTTTTGATGACTGTTCAAGGAGGGTCAGAGAAACACAGAACACAGAACATAGAACAGTACAGCACAGTACAGGCCCTTCGGCCCACAATGTTGTGCTGACCTATTATCCTACTAACATCAATCTACCCTGCATACCCTACATGTTACTCCATGTGCCTATCCAAGAGTCGCTTAAAAGTCTCAAAAGTATCTGACTCCACCACCACTGCCGGCAGCACATTCCACACGCCCACCACTCTCTGTGTGAAGAACCTACCTCTGACATCTCCCCTATATCTTCCTCCAATTACCTTAAAATTATGCCCCCTCGTAATAGTCATTTCTGGCCTGGGAAAAAGTCTCTGGCTATCCACCCTATCTAGTCCTCTCATCATCTTGTAAACCTCAATCAAGTCACCCCTCATCCTTCTTTGCTCCAATGAAAAAAGCCCTAGCTCTCTCAACCTTTCCTCATAAGACCTGCCCTCCAGTCCAGGCAGCATCCTGGTAAATATTGTCTGGACCGTCTCTAAACCTACCACATCTTTCCTATAATGAGGTGACCAGAACTGAACATAATATTCTAAGTGTGGTCTAACCAGAGTTTCGTAGAGCTGCAGCATAACCTTACAGCTCTCAAACTCAATTCCCCTGCCAACGAAAGCCAACACACCACATGCCTTCTTTATAAACCTATCAACTTGGGTGGCGACTCTAAGGGATGTATGGATGTGGGCCCCAAGATCCCTCTGTGCCTCCACACTGCTAGAATCCTACCATTAACCCTGTACACTGCATTCTAATTTGACCTTGCAAAATGAATCACCTGGTGGTAGTATATCTTGCACACCTGCTTTAAACCAAACAGTGTGTATTGTATGATAATAAAATGTGAGGCTGGATGAACACAGCAGGCCAAGCAGCATCTCAGGAGCACAAAAACTGACGTTTCGGGCCTAGACCCCTCATCAGAGAGGGGGATGGGGAGAGGGAACTGGAATAAATAGGGAGAGAGGGGGAGGCGGACTGAAGATGGAGAGTAAAGAAGATAGGTGGAGAGAGTATAGGTGGGGAGGTAGGGAGGGGATAGGTCAGTCCAGGGAAGACGGACAGGTCAAGGAGGTGGGATGAGGTTAGTAGGTAGCTGGGGGTGCGGCTTGGTGTGGGAGGAAGGGATGGGTGAGAGGAAGAACCGGTTAGGGAGGCAGAGACAGGTTGGACTGGTTTTGGGATGCAGTGGGTGGGGGGGGAAGAGCTGGGCTGGTTGTGTGGTGCAGTCGGGGGAGGGGACGAACTAGGCTGGTTTAGGGATGCAGTAGGGGAAGGGGAGATTTTGAAACTGGTGAAGTCCACATTGATACCATATGGCTGCAGGGTTCCCAGGCGGAATATGAGTTGCTGTTCCTGCAACCTTCGGGTGGCATCATTGTGGCACTGCAGGAGGCCCATGATGGACATGTCATCTGGAGAATGGGAGGCGGAGTGGAAATGGTTTGCGACTGGGAGGTGCAGTTGTTTGTTGCGAACTGAGCGGAGGTGTTCTGCAAAGCGGTCCCCAAGCCTCCGCTTGGTTTCCCCAATGTAGAGGAAGCCGCACCGGGTACAGTGGATGCAGTCTCCCACATTGGCAGATGTGCAGGTGAACCTCTGCTTAATGTGGAATGTCATCTTGGGGCCTGGGATAGGGGTGAGGGAGGAGGTGTGGGGACAAGTGTAGCATTTCCTGCGGTTGCAGGGGAAGGTGCCGGGTGTGGTGGGGTTGGAGGGCAGTGTGGAGCGAACAAGGGAGTCACGGAGAGAGTGGTCTCTCCGGAAAGCAGACAGGGGAGGGGATGGAAAAATGTCTTGGGTGGTGGGGTCGGATTGTAAATGGCGGAAGTGTCGGAGGATGATGCGTTGTATCCGGAGGTTGGTAGGGTGGTGTGTGAGAACGAGGGGAATCCTCTTCGGGCGGTTGTGGCGGGGGCGGGGTGTGAGGGATGTGTTGCGGGAAATACGGGAGACGCGGTCAAGGGCGTTGTCGATCACTGTGGGGGGAAAGTTGCGGTCCTTAAAGAACTTGGACATCTGGGATGTGCGGGAGTGGAATGTCTTATCGTGGGGGCAGATGCAGCGGAGGCGGAGGAATTGGGAATAGGGGATGGAATTTTTGCAGGAGGGTGGGTGGGAGGAGGTGTATTCTAGGTAGCTGTGGGAGTCGGTGGGCTTGAAATGAACATCAGTTACAAGCTGGTTGCCTGAGATGGAGACTGAGAGGTCCAGGAAGGTGAGGGATGTGCTGGAGACGGCCCAGGTGAACTGAAGGTTGGGGTGGAAGGTGTTGGTGAAGTGGATGAACTGTTCGAGCTCCTCTGGGGAGCAAGAGGCGGCGCCGATACAGTCATCAATGTACCGGAGGAAGAGGTGGGGTTTGGGGCCTGTGTAGGTGCGGAAGAGGGACTGTTCCACGTAACCTACAAAGAGGCAGGCATAGCTGGGGCCCCAGCTATGCCTGCCTCTTTGTAGGTTACGTGGAACAGTCCCTCTTCCGCACCTACACAGGCCCCAAACCCCACCTCTTTCTCCGGTACATTGATGACTGTATCGGCGCCGCCTCTTGCTCCCCAGAGGAGCTCGAACAGTTCATCCACTTCACCAACACTTTCCACCCCAACCTTCAGTTCACCTGGGCGGTCTCCAGCACATCCCTCACCTTCCTGGACCTCTCAGTCTCCATCTCAGGCAACCCGCTTGTAACTGATGCCCATTTCAAGCCCACCGACTCCCACAGCTACCTAGAATACACCTCCTCCCACCCACCCTCCTGCAAAAATTCCATCCCCTATTCCCAATTCCTCCGCCTCCGCCGCATCTGCCCCCACGATAAGACATTCCACTCCCGCACATCCCAGATGTCCAAGTTCTTTAAGGACCGCAACTTTCCCCCCACAGTGATCGACAACGCCCTTGACCGCGTCTCCCGTATTTCCCGCAACACATCCCTCACACCCCGCCCCCGCCACAACCGCCCTAAGAGGATCCCCCTCGTTCTCACACACCACCCTACCAACCTCCGGACACAACGCATCATCCTCCGACACTTCCGCCATTTACAATCCGACCCCACCACCCAAGACATTTTTCCATCCCCTCCCCTGTCTGCTTTCCGGAGAGACCACTCTCTCCGTGACTCCCTTGTTCGCTCCACACTGCCCTCCAACCCCACCACACCCGGCACCTTCCCCTGCAACCGCAGGAAATGCTACACTTGTCCCCACACCTCCTCCCTCACCCCTATCCCAGGCCCCAAGATGACATTCCACATTAAGCAGAGGTTCACCTGCACATCTGCCAATGTGGGAGACTGCATCCACTGTACCCGGTGCGGCTTCCTCTACATTGGGGAAACCAAGCGGAGGCTTGGGGACCGCTTTGCAGAACACCTCCGCTCAGTTCGCAAAAAACAACTGCACCTCCCAGTCGCAAACCATTTCCACTCCCCCTCCCATTCTCTAGATGACATGTCCATCATGGGCCTCCTGCAGTGCCACAATGATGCCACCCGAAGGTTGCAGGAACAGCAACTCATATTCCGCCTGGGAACCCTGCAGCCATATGGTATCAATGTGGACTTCACCAGTTTCAAAATCTCCCCTTCCCCTACTGCATCCCTAAACCAGCCTAGTTCGTCCCCTCCCCCGACTGCACCACACAACCAGCCCAGCTCTTCCCCCCCACCCACTGCATCCCAAAACCAGTCCAACCTGTCTCTGCCTCCCTAACCGGTTCTTCCTCTCACCCATCCCTTCCTCCCACACCAAGCCGCACCCCCAGCTACCTACTAACCTCATCCCACCTCCTTGACCTGTCCGTCTTCCCTGGACTGACCTATCCCCTCCCTACCTCCCCACCTATACACTCTCCACCTATCTTCTTTACTCTCCATCTTCAGTCCGCCTCCCCCTCTCTCCCTATTTATTCCAGTTCCCTCTCCCCATCCCCCTCTCTGATGAGGGGTCTAGGCCCGAAACGTCAGTTTTTGTGCTCCTGAGATGCTGCTTGGCCTGCTGTGTTCATCCAGCCTCACATTTTATTATCTTGGAATTCTCCAGCATCTGCAGTTCCCATTATCAGTGTGTATTGTATGCCTGTTCCAACCAAACTAATAATGTTAGTGGTTAGTTGATACAGGTTTGACTCTTCTCCTCTTCATGCCAAGCCATAGCTTTGTTGAGGGCATTAACCAGGCAACAACTCATGACTTCAGTGAAGGAAAGGAACAAGGTCAGTGAAATGGCCAAAACACAGCAGGTATGTGAGGAATAAGATGATGACTAGGTAGGAACAGGGCCAGTCAAAGTCAGAAGTAGGAAGTTGTGTGTGGACCCTGTGGAGATCGGAGAGGTGCTAAATGATTATTTCTCATCTGTTTTCACTGAGGAACTGGAGAATATTGTAGAGGAGATGACTGAGTTATGGGCTACTAGAATTGAAAGGATTGAGGTTAGTAAGGAGGAGGTGTTATCAATTCTAGAAGGTGTGAAGGTAGATAAATCCTCTGGGCCAGATGGAATTTTTCCAAGGATTGTCTGGGAAGCTAGGGAGGAGGTGGCAGAGCCTTTGGCCTTGATCTTTGAGTCCTCATTGTCTACAGGTTTAGTACCAGAGGACTGGAGGATTGCAAATGTTGTGCCCTTGTTCAAGAAGGGCAGTAGGGATGACCCAGGTAACTATAGACCTGTGAGCCTTATGTCTGTTGTAGAAAAAGTTTTGGAAAGGATTATAAGAGATAGGATTTATAATCATCTAGCAAGCAACAATTCGATTGGAGCTAGTCAGCATGGATTTGTCAAGGGCAGATCATGTCTCACAAACCTCATTGAGTTTTTTGAGAAGGTGACCAAGCATGTGGATGAGGGAAGGACAGTTGACATGGTGTACTTGGACTTTAGTAAAGCCTTTGATGAGGTTCCACGTGGTAGGCTATTGGAGAAAATACAGAGGCATGGGATTGAGGGAGATTTAGCAGCTTGGATTAGAAACTGGCTTTCTGAAAGAAGGCAACGAGTGGTGGTTGATGGAAAATATTCAGCCTGGAGTCCGGTTACTAGTGGTGTGTCTCAAGGATCTGTTTTGGGACCACTGCTGTTTGTCAGCTTTATAAATGGCTTGGACGCAGGCATAGGTGGATGGGTTAGTAAGTTTGCGTATGACACTAAAGTCAGTGGAGTGGTGGACAGTCCGGAAGAATGTTGCAGGTTGCAGGGAGACTTGGATAAACTGCAGAATTAGGCTGAAAGGTGGCAAATGGAGTTTAATACGGATAAATGTGAGGTGATTCACTTTGGGAGGAATAATAGGAAGGTAGAATACTGGGTCAATGGAAAGATTCTTGGTAGTATGGATGTGCAGGGGGATCTTGGTGTCCATGTACATAGATTCCTGAATGTTGCCTCCCAGGTTGATAGTGCTGTTAAGAAGGCTTACGGTGTGTTAGGTTTTATTGGTAGAGGGATTGAGTTTCGGAGCCGCGATGTCATGCTGCAACTGTACAAAACGCTAGTGCAGCCTCACTTGGAATATTGCATGCTGTTCTGGTCGCTCCATTACAGGAAGGATATGGAAGCATTGGAAAAGGTGCAAAGGAGATTTACCAGGATGTTGCCTGGTCTAGAGCGCAGGCCCTATGAAGAAAGGCTGAGGGACTTGGGTCTGTTCTCATTGGAGAGAAGGAGGCAAAGAGGGGATTTAATAGAGACATACAAGATGATCAGAGGATTAGATAGGGTGGACAGTGAGAGTCTTTTTCCGAGGATGATGACTTCAGCTTGTACAAGGGGGCATAGCTACAAATTGAGGGGTGATGGATTTAAGACAGATGTCAGAGGCAGGTTCTTTACTCAGAGAGTGGTAAGGGCGTGGAATGCCCTGCCTGCCAATGTAGTTAACTCAGCCACATTAGGGGCATTTAAACAGTCCTTGGATAAGCATATGGATAATGTTGGGATAGTGTAGGGGGAGGGGCTTAGATTAGTTCACAGGTCAGTGCAACATCGAGGGCCGAAGGGCCTGTTCTGCGCTGTACTGTTCTATGTTCCATGCTCTATGCTCTACACCTTCTGGTTTCTAGAAAGTGAGCATTGAAGCAGCACCATGTGAAAAAGCACTTTAATCACAGTCCCTATCTGAAAACACCGAGGTAAAGGCTTTCCATCACTTACCATGTAGTAAAAATAGTTGACATCGCTGATGTCTGCTCGACTGAACGGTGATAATGTCACGTCAATGATGTCTCCAGTGTACAGCAGAGCGTTTGTGACACCGATATGTAGGTAGGCCTGCTTGCTGTCATGGCACTTGATTGCTATTTCTTGGCTCACGTCATTCCCAACTGTGATATCGCCAGCTGAGGCCTGTAGCGGCAAATTGTCAGGGAAACCAAAGATCGCACGGATGTTAGAACAAGCTTGCAGCAAAAATCAATGTCACTGGTTCTGTGCTGTATGACTCTATAACTCTCTGACTCTATAATGCCGAAATAAGACAGGTCTTGTTAAAGGTTTTCAACTTACATCCATCAGGACACTTTGCAAGAGTACCAATGTCACTGGTAAGCAACTTCTTGAATACAATATGAGAAGAAGATGCTGATTGGTTAGCATGTGGGTTCTGATTGGTAGAGGTTAATGCACCAGTTAGGCCATGACTGACAATTGTCAAGCTATTTAAATGTAAACCATTTGGTCGACACTGATTGGTCAAGGCATTGCCTTGAACAATGAAGCATAGAATGGCTGAGTCTTGTTTGAACTTATCAAAAGTTAGACCCATCAGAGTCAACCTGTTTAAACAAAGATTGACAGTTGACTTCAAGTCATCATTTAACCAGTGCATTCTCCATAGCAACAAGTCTATCAATTAGTGTCCACTGGAGGACCAATCAGGATTGTCTTCTCATGCAGCATAAAAAGATTGCTTTCTGTCAATGTTGGTATTCTTGCAAATGGTCCTGGTGACTGCAAGATGAAAAGCTTTAACAAAAATGCCTCTTTTCATAGCAACACTGAATCATGTGACACCAAATAAGCCCCGATGTTAGGATCAATGATCAGAAGTTGATTAACGAGGTGGGAGGAAGTCAAAGTAGAGAGGTGTAGCAGGAGAATTCCAGACATTAGGGCCCAGGCAACTGAAGACATGGGCACCAATGATGGAGGGAGAACAATGGAAAGTATCGGAATTATTGGTGAGCAGAAATCACAGAAGATTATGGAGACAGATGAGATTGTAGGTGGGGCAGAGATTGTGAAGGGATTTGAGAAACCATGGAAAAGCTGTGAATTTAATTGCAGCATTGCTTGTCCAGCACAGGGTACAAAAATTTTTTTTTGAGAATATATCCTCACACTGATGTATATATCTTTCGCATTTTCAGGAACATTGAAGGAGAGGCTCAGTTCACCAATACTGTCAGTTAATCCTTCCTGGGTAGATTCGAGGGTTTTTCCCGCAGAAATAATTATTTTAATTTTGATTGGCACTTCAGAGACACGGGAGCCATCCAGGTAGGTCACCAATGCCTGAGGAACAACATTGAAGAGTTGGCTTTGTTACCCATCAATATGCTAACGCATTCTTCCTCCCAATTAAAATCAAGATTTTTTTTCTTCAGGGTTGAATCTATTCTGTGTTAAACTGCTGATGCTGTGTTTGCACGTATTTAAATTATAGCCCCTCAAGTGAATGTGGAATACTTTAAGGTACTATGTTGTATTAGATGTTCAAAGATGTGCAGGTTAGGGTGTTCTGGCCAAGCCCATAGTGTCCAGGGATGTGCAGGTTAGCCATGGGGGATGCATGGTTACAGGATTAGGGTGGGTCTGGGTGGGATGCTCTTCAGAGGTTTGATGCAGATTCGATGGGCCGAATGGCTTGCTTCCACACTGTAGGGATTTGATGATTCTATGATTCTAAGAACAGGTTAACTCTTCCCAGTGCTGTTGTCAATGCCTCTCAATATCCATTAGGCACCAATATTGAAATGGAATATCTGCTCATTGCCAACTGTGGGATCTTTCCATGCATGTACAGGGGAATCTGTTTCCTACCTTCCAGCAGTGCTTAATACATTCTGGAATGTCAAGTAAGTGTCAGCAATGGCAGTCATGAAGTTAGCATCGATTATTGTAAAAGCCCGCCTGGTTCACTTTGGGGGAGGGAAATCTACCGGCCTGTCCTAGGTCTGGCCTAAATGTGACTTCAGATCCATGGCAATGAGACAGGCACTAAACGTCCGTCTGAAATGGCTTGGTAAGCAAGTCACTCAGTCCAAGGATGATTAGCAAATTCCGGGCTTTCTAGCAATACCCAGATCCCAGGAACAATTAAAGGAAGAAAGTGCATCTCTGACCTTAAACAACTTTGAGACATCCCTGGGTCATGAAAAGTAAGAAATGAACTAACTCCTTGTGTTTCTTCTGTAGGCCATCCACATATTGCTGTGTATATACACCAGCTGTCATCTTCGAATCCCTACAGTATGGAGGCAGGCCATTTGGCCCATCAAGTACTTACTGATCCTTCAGCCACCCCATCCCTGCATTTCCCACAGCTAACAAACCTACCCCATACCTTACTGAGTGCCATGGCCAATCCACCTAATCTGCTCAGCTTCGGTCTGTGGCAGGAAACACACACACAGACACAGGGAAAATGTGCACACTCCACACAGACACACACAGTCACCCAAGGGTAGGATTAAACCCAGGCCCCTATTGCTGTGAAGCAACAGTGTTAACCACTGAGCTACCATGCCTACCTTATAGCTTATCTTTCCAATATGCTGTTTTATGTCTGCCTTAACCGAGTATCACAGTTAGCGATGAGGTGGGATTTTTGGATTTCCCTAGCTGGATAAATAGCTTGGGTTGGAGGGCCTGCCAACAAGCCTGTAAAGACATTGTCAGCTTGACTTTCCTTTTTGCTAAGAAATTGCTTTAACAATCTGCAGGAAAAGCCTGTCTTTGCCATGAATGGACTGACCCTTGATGGTGTCTGAATCAACAACCATTATAGGGACAACAAAGTGTGGAGCTGGATGAACACAGCAGGTCAAGCAGCATCTCAGGAGCACAAAAGCTGATGTTTCAGGCCTAGACCCTTCATCAGAAAAATGATTTTTCTGATGAAGGGTCTAGGCCCAAAACGTCAGATTTCCTGCTCCTAAGATGCTGCCTGGCCTGCTGTGTTCATCCAGCTCCACACCTTGTTATCTTGGATTCTCTAGCATCTGCAGTTCCTATTATCTCTGAACTATTATAGGGAAACTTGGGGTTGGGGGGAATATAGCCAGGACCGGCAGTCTTCCAGCACATGTGCTATTTTACACATTTCAAAACACCTTGCATGTTGCTGATAATCCAGCTTCTAATCAGGTGGAGGGGAATGGTAAAGAGAAATCCTTCTGACTGGGACAGCCCCCAGGTTGCCTGGCCCCTGCTCAACCAAAAAGCACGCCACTGCCACACATCACAGAACCATTGGAGGCTGTGGATGGATATTGGCTTGGAGAAAGGTGTCAGTAGCCGGTGAGGATATCTATTGTGGCTTTGGAACCTTTCTGTGCCCTTTAGTTACAGAGAGTTTCACAACAAATGGATTTTAAGATGAGGTCATTTGGAGTAAGGTAATGGCATTGCCAAAAAGTAGCATTCGACACAGGACTAAGGAGTTTAAGAGCACTTTCTAGTAGCTACTTATTTCTGCTTGTGTGTATGCACCAGAAATAACTGGTTGGCGACTTGCCTTTCCAAATTCTATCCTGTGTCTTGTGTTAAATTTAGGTAGCCACAATGTACCGGTGTTGGACTGAGCTGGACAAGGTCAGAAATCACACGACATCAGGTTATAGTCCAACAGGTTTATTTGAAATCACAAGCTTTCAGTGCACTGCTCCTTTGTCGGGTTGCTTCACCAACAGGTTGTTGGACTATAACCTGCTGTTGTGTGACTCTTGACCTTAAATTTGGGTGATTGATATTAGAACACTTACTTTCTCCTGCCCTCCAAACTGGGTGAAATCGAAGGACAAAAAGAAAATGAAACCTTGCTCCTAAGTGTGGCATTGCTGGCTGGGCTGGTGGTACAGTAGCTTAGCGGTTACCATGGTTACCTCATAGTACCGAAGACCTGGGTTCGATCCCACCCACGGGTGACTGTCAGTATGGAGTTTGCACATTGTCCCCACGTCTGTGTGGGTTTCCTCGCACAGTCAGGTGGATCAGCCATGCTAAATTGTCTACAGTTGTCCAGGGATGTGCAAGCTAGGTGGGTTAGCCATGGGAAATGCAGGGTTCAGGGTGTGAATCTGACCCCCCCCCCACCCGGAGGGTCTGTGTGGGCTGAATGGCCCGTTTCTGCACTGAAGGGATTCTATGGCTTATCTGTCATAAACAGATCTAGCACTCCTTCGATCAGTACAACTCTACCATTTCCACAGTCTCTCCTTCATGCAGTGACGTGCCATTAGCAGGGAGACAAGCATGAAAGGTCTTATGATTACCTAGAATGTGAATGTGCTGTTTGTTGTCCCGTGCATCTAGCAGTAAGTCTGGTAGAAATCGTGGCGCTAAATTTCCAGGTAGAGATGTCGCTACCTGAGACAACTTAAGCAGCCTTTTCCCCCCTCCCCACCCCTTTCGTGGTTTGCTTGTGAGCCCATACCTACCATAATTTGAAAAGGAGCTCCAGGTATGAAGTAGCGTTTTGTCTTTGTTAGATTAATTGCATATTTTAGAAAATTTGGTACAATGCTCTTCTTTTCTTCCATGCCACCTACATAGCAGGGCACAAAAATGTTTACATTTGTTGATTAATTTACACAGAGAAAGAACGACCATTGGCATTTTCCCAGAATTCCCTCACACAGCATGCAGTCACACAGTACTGGGCCTGTATGTGTGAACTGTCTTGAAAAGACAAAACATAGATGGAAACCTTTTTTAACCATTAATGCCAAGCTGGAACGTGGAATACATTTAAAAAAATCCTAATGCGCCAGTTAGCTAGTGCAAAATCTAATCAAATGTTGGGATTTATTTTGAGAGGAATAGAATTGGATTGTGGGGGAGGTCAGGCTAAACCTGTAGCTACCCTGGGCATGTCCGTTCTCCATATTATAGACAGGTCTTCAGAGGGCGTAGAGGAGATTCGCATAGACAAAATCACAAACGTATGGGTAGATGCATCAGAAAAGGATCGACAAGACTGTTTCTCTTAAGAAAAGGACAGCTGAGGTGCCTGAACATTATCATCTATACAGAATATTTTGGCTTGTGAGAAAGAACATTGTTAGAATCATAGACTCCCTACAATGTAGAAGCAGGCCGTTTGGCCCATCGAGGCCACACCTATCCTCTGAAGAGAATCCCACGCAGACCCACACCCCGCACCCTCTCCCTGCAATCCCTGCTTTTCCAATGGCTAATCCTCCTCGCCTGCACATCCCTGTGGGGTTCCTCCGGATGCTGCAGTTTCTTCCCATAGTCCAAAGATGTTTGGGCAGATTGGCCGTACTAAATTGCCCAGTGTCCAGGGATGTGCAGGTTATGTGAATCAGCCATGGGAAATACAGGGAAAGGGTGGGTCTGGGTGGGATGTTTTTCAGGTGGTTGACGTTGACTCGATGGGCTGAATGGCATTCGGCCACACTGTGGGGATCCTATGAATCCTGCATCTGACCTGCTGATCCCTGCAAGTGTTTTGAACGTTTGACTACAATCAAACTTACTTCAGTAAGGCATTTGACAAGGTTACCCATGGTAGGCTCATTCAGAAGGTCAGGAGGAATGGGATACAGGGGAACTTAGCTGTCTGGATACAGAATTGGCTGGCCAACAGAAGGCAGTGAGTGGTAGTAGAAGGAAAATATTCTGCCTGGAAGTCAGTGGTGAGTAGTGTTCCACAGGGCTCTGTCCTTGGGCCTCTACTGTTTGTAATTTTTATTAATGACTTGGATGAGGGGTTTGAAGGATGGGTCAGCAAGTTTGCAGATGACACAAAAGTTGGAGGTGTCGTTGACAGTATAGAGGGCTGTTGTAGGCTGCAGCGGGACATTGACAGGATGCAGAGATGGGCTGAGCGGTGGCAGATGGAGTTCAACCTGGATAAATGCGAGGTGATGCATTTTGGAAGGTCAAATTTGAAAGCTAAGTACAGGATTAAGGATAGGATTCTTGGCAGTGTGGAGGAACAGAGGGATCTTGGTGTGCAGATACATAGATCCCTTAAAATGGCCACCCAAGTGGACAGGGTTGTTAAGAAAGCATATGGTGTTTTGGCTTTCATTAACAGGGGGATTGAGTTTAAGAGTCGTGAGATCTTGTTGCAGCTCTATAAAACTTTGGTTAGACCACACTTGGAATACTGCGTCCGGTTCTGGTCGCCCTATTATAGGAAAGATGTGGATGCTTTGGAGAGGGTTCAGAGGAGGTTTACCAGGATGTTGCCTGGACTGGAGGGCTTATCCTATGAAGAGAGGTTGACTGAGCTCGGTCTCTTTTCATTGGAGAAAAGGAGGAGGAGAGGGGACCTAATTGAGGTATACAAGATAATGAGAGGCATAGATAGAGTTGATAGCCAGAGACTATTTCCCAGGGCAGAAATGGCTAACACGAGGGGGCATAGTTTTAAGCTGGTTGGAGGAAAGTATAGAGGGGATGTCAGAGGTGGGTTCTTTACACAGAGAGTTGTGAGAGCATGGAATGCGTTGCCAGCAGCAGTTGTGGAAGCAAGGTCATTGGGGACATTTAAGAGACTGCTGGACATGCATATGGTCACAGAAATCTGAGGGTGCATACATGAGGATCAATGGTCAGCACAACATTGTGGGCTGAAGGACCTGCTCTGTGCTGTACTGTTCTATGTTCTAATCATGCTGTATACACCCAATCATTCTTCTAAACTCCTGAGAACATTTAAACTTGCCTCAAAAAGTGTTAAAAAGCATTAATGCATTTAATTCAGAAGCTGTGGAGTGAATGACTTTAATATGACACTTTCATTCAGGTGTATCACAGTTAAAAGACATTATTGAAGTCATTCTCAGGAAGTGAATGAGCACAAACGAAGAGGGAACATGGGGGACATCATGACCAGGGGCAACCAGCTTAACCCTTGTATGAATTACAGACAGAAGAGCCTCATGAATTCAACACAAAGACCTCCAGAAAGATGTGATGGGGTCGGACTTGTCTTTGTGACTCAGTATGGCTCTTTACAAAACAAATACAGCTGACTGACTGAGCAATACAGGGAAGGTCAAAATTCTCCAGGTTAGAATGGGTACACAGACACCAGAGCGGTCAGGTTCTTTGACTGAATGTAGAGTTAATGTCTGGAAAGGCTTCCTCTTCAAAGAAGGTTGGAAACGAAGATACATCAATCTGCTAAGAATTTACCCTGGGACTGTAAGTGATTTATTTTTGAAATATCGGTTTCATTATTTCTCAAGGTAGATTTACAGATTATTTTTTTAAAAATACAAAGTAGAATTGTAAAGTTCCAACTATCTTTCGGTGCCTGAGATAATGGGAACTGCAGATGTTGAACTCCAGGAACAGCAACTCATATGCCGCTTGGGAACCCTGCAGCCCAATGGTATCAATGTGGACTTCATCAGCTTCATAATCTCCCCTTCCCCCATTGCATCCCAAAACCAGCCCAGTTCGTCCCCTCCCCCCACTGCATCAGACAACTAGCCCAACTCATCCCCTCCCCCCGCTGCATCCCAAAACCAGCCCAGACTGTCTCTGCTTCCCTGCTGTGTTCATCCAGCCTCACATTTTGTTGTCTTGGAATTCTCCAGCATCTGCAGTTCCCATTATCTCTGTCTCTGCTTCCCTAACCTGTTCTTCCTCTCACCCATCCCTTCCTCCCACCTCAAGCCGCACCTCCATTTCCTACCTACTAACGTCATCCCGCCTCCTTGACCTGTTCGTCTTCCCTGGACTGACCTATCCCCTCCCTACCTCCCCACCTATACTCTCCTCTCCACCTATCTTCTCCTCTATCCATCTTCGGTCCGCCTCTCCCTCTCTCCCTATTTATTCCAGAACCCTCTCCCCATCCCCCTCTCTGATGAAGGGTCTAGGCCTGAAATGTCAGCTTTTGTGCTCCTGGGATGCTGCTGGGCCTGCTGTGTTCATCCAGCTTCACACTTTGTTATCTTTAGGTGCCTACGTGGCCAACATTCCATGTCAAGTGGACAAGGATTAGTTACCTCCATGTAAGTCAATTACTGTATATGATAGAACGACTATCTTTAGCCTTCATTTGATCATATTATAACTGAGTATCGCTGAAAAGAAGATCCATTTTGTTTGCCATCAGGACAATTTACAAGAATACCAAGAAAGCAGAAAAATTTGGTACTCTGTGGAAAGGATGTGCTGATGCTTGGCAAGGGGACTCTGATTGGTACAAGGGTTGCCATTGAGAATGCAGCACTTAAAAACAGTGCAAGACAAAAGACTTTGACAAAATGTGCCTTTTCCCAGCAATACCCAACATCTGTACAACCAAACAGCCACTGATATTATAATTACTGCGATCCAGGGTTCATTGCTATAATGAACTTTTTTCAGCACTTATTAAAATTCATCAAAGACACAAAAAGCGAACAAGAATTCTCAAGTTAGGTTTCCGTGTGCTGTTGTTGGCTAACTTCAAAGAGTTGTTGTTACTACAATAAACCTGTTGATATAATCTGAGTTGATTTTGCTGGTCAGAAAATTTGCTAAGCAGTTACCTGCAGCTAAACAAGCTGAGTTCCCTTCCTTACTATGCACTGATTAAACATGGTTCCATTAGCAATTCAGAAAGACAATTAAACCAGCTCTTCACATTTCTGATGTTTCCTGGTTACTCTTCACATGTGAAGTGGCTATATGTCACCATTTAACTAATCAGGCTTTTGATTGTGTCAGGGGTGAGCTCCAACATGTGAATTCACCACAAAGCCAAAATAACCTTGCTTAAAGTTCTTGTAAATAATGGGAGGATGCTCCTTTGAAAATAAACAAAGCAACAAACAGGGATATAACTTCTCTGTTGTCAAGAGTTTAGATAAGCAGTAAAATCAGTCCTTATCAAGATGTTTAAGATATCTTCCAGCCCACAATATGACTGTTCATCAGAGTGATAGCTGGCAAACCGCTTGCATACAGCAGATCATCTTGAGCTGGAGATAAATTTTGTCATAGTTCCACATTTAAGCTGGATCAAAATTATAATTTCAACAGAAAATAACCTCACTGCAAAATGTGGTTTCATGCTGTATACACCCAATCCTGGTTTGCAACGAGTAAAGATTGTGAATAAAAACTCACCGTGCTCCTTTATCTGAAAGGGTTTATGACCTTGGTAGGCAGAATATAATGTAGAAGATCCCTGCATCTCAAAGTCTCCAACCCTTGAATTAAATAGATGTGATTTAATTGTCAGTAATTCAAAAATAAATTATTCAAACACTTTTAGCAATGCAATATTCCTACATACAAGTTTACAATTCTTTGATCAAGAAAGTAATGGTGATGTCACTGGATTAGTGATCTGGAGAGCCAGAATAATGTTTTGGGAACATGGTTCGAACCCCACCATGGCAGATGGTGAAATCTGAATTCAATGAAATTTTGATATAAAAGCTAGATTAATAGTGATTAGTAGTCCCGTCAGCTCCTGACCTTATTACAGCCTTGGGTTTGAACATTGATAAAAGAGCTGAATTCAGAGTTGAGGAGAGAGTGTCAGCCCTTGACATCAAGGCTACATCCAACCAAGTGTGGCATCAAGGAACCCTAACAAGACTGGAATCGAGGGGCATCGGAGCAAACTCTCCACTGGTTGGAGTCATAGCTTGTGGTTGTTGGATGAGAGTCATTTCAGCTCCAGGACATCTCTGCAGGAGTTCCTCAGGGTAGTTTCCTTGGCCCAACCATCTCCAGCTACTTCGTCAATGACCTCCCCACACTGTCCTCCCATAAGGTCAGAAGCGAGGATGTTCGCTAATTAATACTCAATGTTCAGCACCATTCAATACTCCTCAGATACTGAAGCAGTCCATGTTCAAATACAACCAGACCTGGACAATATTCAGACTTGAGCTGACAAGTGGCAAACATTTGTGCCACACGAATTCCAGGAAATCTAACCATTTCCCCTTAACATTCAATGGTGTTTTCATCACTGAAACCCCCACTATCAACATCCTGGGGGCTACCATTGACCAGAAGCTGAATTGGGCTCACTACATAAACATAGTGGCTACAAGAGCAGGCTAGGAGCTGTGAGTAATTCCCCTCCTGACTCCCCAAAGCCTGTCCACCATCTACCAGGCACAAGTCAGGAGTGTGATGGAATACTCCCCACTTGCCCGGACGCGTGCAGCTCCAACAACACTCAAGGAGCTTGACATCATCCAGGACAAAGCAGCCGCTTGATTGGCACCACATCTGCAAACATTCTCCACCACCGATGCTCAGTAGCAGGAGTATGTATTATCTACTAGATGCCACGCAGAAATTCATCTCAAACAGCATCTCCCAAACCCATAATCACTTCCATCTAGAAGGACAAGGGCAGCAGATATATGGGAAAACCATCCCCCTGCAGGTCTCCCTCCAAGTCACACATCATCCTGACTTAGAAATATATCATCGTTCCTTCACTGTCGCTGGGTCAAAATCCCGGAATTCCCTCTCTAATAGCATTGTGAGTCAACCTACAGCAGGAGGACTGCAGCAATTCAAGAAGACAGCTCATCACCACCTTCTCAAGGGCAACTAGGAATGAGCAAGAAATGGCAGCCCCACTAGCAATGCCCTCTTCCCACATGAATAAGAAAATCCCCCTGCACCTTTTGCTTAAAATGATTCTTGTATCATCAGTTAATGAGAACAGCCGTTTTTCTATTTTATTTGGACTAGTCATAATCTCTTACATGTCAGTGAAATTGCCCCTCAATCCCTCTTGATCTAAGGGACACAGCCCTGAGCTCTCCAATCTAACCTTGTCACTAAATTCACTGAGGGGTGACCTTATAGAAGTTTATAAAATCATGAAGAGTGTGGATAGGGTGAATAGTCAAGGTTTTTTTTCCCAGGGTAGGGAAGTGAAAAATTAAAGGGCATAGGTTTATAGTAAAGGGGGAAAGATTTCATAAGGACTTGAAGGGGCAACATTTCCATGCAGACGGTGGTGCGTGTAGGGAACGAGCTGCCATTTAAAAGGCATGGGAACATTAGTAGGAAGGATTTCGAGGGGTATGGACCAAATGCTGGAAAACGGGCCGAGATCAGTTTAGGATATCTGATTGTTGTGGATGAGTTGTATTGAAGAGCTATTTCCATGCTGTATACGTCTATGACACTATGGCTATTGTACCCATTCTGATAAATCTATCTCCACCCACCTTCTTACCATTCCTAACATGGTACTCCAGACTGGGTCTAACCAGGGTTTTATAAAGATGCAGCATAACTCCACTGCTCCTGCACGCAACGCGTCTCTTTCTGAACCCACAATCACATAAACGTTGCCAATTATTCCTTCAATGTAACTTACTGCGTTCGAAGAGTTATATACATGCAATGTCCCTGCGAAACCTATGAAACTGTCGCTCAGTCCAATTTGCTTCTGTCTATCCCTCTGCCCCATGTTACCCTGTATTAAATTCTGTTTGCAATTTGCCTGCATGTTTTGCGAGCCCAGCTATATGTCCTGTTCTAGTCAATTAGGTATCATCCTTGTTGCCTGACACAGCTCCAAGTTTGGCATCTTCGGTGCATTTTGAAAACCAAGCCATTTCTTTGTACCAAGAAAAGGCAGAGCCCCTGGTGAACAGTACTCGCTATCCTCCCTCAGTCTGAGAAATAGCTGACCTGCTGCTTTTAATTCTTGTGTCCAAGCGACAAAGACAATCTGTGGGCCTCCATCTAAAACAAAACCAGCTTTTTGTGTACTTTGTTGAAAATCTTTTTCATAGCCGGGTTAACGTGTCTGATTAACAGCGACATAGGAAAGCTAAACTCTAAATTATAATTCCTTAATGAAACATATGCTGGCTTTTGTCGAGATTCCCAAGTCACACTCCTTTGCCTCATTGCCCCTATAATGCTATCGCTTGGAAGTTCTTATCAAATTCAGAGAAAATGAGAAAATAGGACGAGGAATAGACCATTCAAGCCTGCTCCACCATTCTGTATGATTGGGGCTGATCACTTAGCTCAGTCCCCTGTTCTTGTTTTCTCCTCATACCCTTCAATCCCTTTCTTTGAGCATAGGAGTTGGGACTTTATGTTGAGGTTGTACAGGATGTTGATGAAGCCTCTTCTGGTGTACTGTGACGGTTCCGATTGCCCAGTTCTAGGAAGGATATTATTACGCAGGAGAGGGTTCCAAAGAGATTCATCAGGACGCTGTCAGGAAAAGAGGGCTTGAGCTATAAAGAAAGGTTGAATAGGCTGGGACCTTTCCCACTGGAGCGAAAAGGCTGAAAGATGATCTTATAGAGGTCCATGAAATCATGAGTGGCATAGATTAGGTGAACAGCTGATGTCTTTACCCGAGGGTGGGGAAGTTAAAAACCAGAGGGCATATATTGTTGAGGTGAGAGGAGAGAGTTTTACAAAAGACAGGCGGGCAACTTTTTTACACAGCGAGTGGTTCATGTGTGGAATATACTTCCAGAGGAAGAGGTGGATGTGGGTACAGTTATAATGTTTAAAAGACATTTGGATAAGTACATGAATAGGAAATGTTTGGAGAGATATGGGCCAAGTGCAGGCAGGTGAGACTAGTTTAGTTTGGGATTATGGTCGGCACAGAATGGTTGGACTGAAGGACCTGTTTCTATGCTGTATAACTCCATGACTCTATAACGACATCTTACTCCTTCTTGAAAATACTCATTGTTTTGGCCTCAACTACTTCCTGTGTCAGAGAATTTCACGGGATCAACACTGTGTGGGTGAAGTGGTTCTCCTCATTTCCGCACTAAGACAAACTCTGTATCCTTAGACTTGTGACCCCTAGTCATAGATTTGTAGAACCTTCCATTACATAGAACATAGAACATTATAGCACAGTACAGGCCCTTCGGCCCTCAATGTTGTGCCGACCTGTCATACCAATCTGAAGCCCATCTAACCTACACTATTCCATGTACGCCCATCTGCTTGTCCAACGATGACTTAAATGTACTTAAAGTTGGTGAATCTACTACCGTTGCAGGCAAAGCGTTCCATTCCCTTACTACTCTCTGGGTAAAGAAACTACCTCTGACATCTGTCCTATATCTTTCACCCCTCAATTTAAAGCTATAAAAGGAGTCCCTTTGGCCCATTATGTCTGTACCACCAAGGATCTATAAGTCAATGCTAGTGCCACTTTCCCACTCTAGGCCGATAACCTTGAAGGCTATGCTATTCCAATTGCTCATCCAAGGACTTTTTAAAGATTGTGAGGTTTCCTGCCTTGACTGCTCTCCCAGGCAGAGCATTCCCCACCCCCACTACCCTCTAGGTGAACTGTTTTTTTCTCAAATACCCCCTCACCTTTCTCCTTAAAATTTTGCCCCTTGTCAGTGACCCCTTCATTATAGGGAAGAGCTGCTCTCTATCCACCCTGTCCATGTTCCTCATAATCACATATAGCTCTATCAAGTCCTCCTTCAACCTCTTCTGCTCCAATAAAAACAACCTGATCTTATCCAGCCTCTCTCCATCACTAGAAAACTCCATCCCTGGCAACATCCTGGGGAATCTCCTCTATACCCCCTGCAATGCAATCACACCCTTCCTATAGGCATGGATGGCATGGCGGCTCAGTGGTTAGCATTGCTAGATTCGGGTCACTGTCTGTGTGGAGTTTGCACATTCTGCCAGTGTCTGCGCGGGTTTCCTCCGGGTGCTCCGGTTTCCTCCCACAGTCCACACATCTGCAGGTTAGAGCGGATCAGCCATGCTAAATTGCTCGTAGTGTCCAGGGATGTGTGGGCTAGGTGGGTTAGCCATGGGAATAGGATGCGACTGGTTGGGATGTTCTTTGGATGGTCAGTGTGGACTCAATGGGCCAAATGGCCTGTATCCATACTGTAGGCATAGGCAATTCCATAGTACGGTGACCAGAATCACACACAGATCTCCATAGCACTGTAGCCTAACCAAAGTCCTATCCAGCTCCATGCTCGTACAATCTATGCCTGAACTAATAAGGGCAAATGTCCCATTTAGAAACCAAAAGAACTGTGGTTGCTGTAAATCAGGAATAAAAATAGAAGTTGCTGGAAAAGCTCAGCAGATGTGGCAGCATCTGTGAAGGGAACATCAGAGTTAACGTTTCGGGTCCTGTGGCAGATGATGCCAGACTTGTGAGCCTTCCCAACAACTTCTGCAAATGTCCCATATGCTTTCTTAACTACCCTACCGACCTGTTTCCTTACCACTGCTCATCAGGGACATGCTTCCTGTGTTTTCCCCTGTCTAGTCTCGTTAGAATTTTATAGGTTTCTACAAAATCTTCCCTCATTTTTCCAAACCCCAGTCAATACAGTCCTAAATGATACAGTCTCTCTCCATGCATCAGTCCTGTCATCCCAGGACTCATGTGTGTCACTCTGTAGGGAATGGTGTGTTGGAAGAGGCCAATTGTTGAGCTGTGTGAGAAAATATGGGATAACAAGTTGTAGAGCTGGATGAACACAGCAGGCCAAGCAGCATCAGAGGAACTGGAAAGCTGACGTTTCGGGCCTAGACCCTTCTTCGGAAAGGCCTTTCAGCTCCTCTGATGCTGCTTGGCCTGCTGTGCTCATCCAGCTCTACAACGTGTTATCGCAGATTCTCCAGATCTGCAGTTCCTACTATCTGTGAAGATGTGGAAGAGTGTTTGAGGTAAAAACCAGACACTCACAGTGACGACGGGAGCTGTACTTCTCCCCTGCAGACTGCAGTCGGGCCTTGCGTGCGACTCCTAGCCATTGCAACAATGGTGTTGGATTGCTGGAATGCGAGAAGACAAGTTCTTCATCAGTTATAACCAGGAACTTCACGCTGGTAACAAATACCTATTACTGTCGAAGGAGCCATCTCAATGTGTGTTCTCCAGGCGACAAAAGGCAGCAAGCAAGACCCGAAAAATATACATTCATGTAGCACTCCCCATGATCCCCCGTCATCTTAAAGTGAAGTCACTGTCACAATGTAAAATACACAGCAATTTGCACACAGCAATCCGCCACTAAAAGTGACGTGGAATCACTAGTAAACAGCCCAATCCCCTGGTCAGCCATGATGCTTTCCTACAGCCAGAGAAGGTTTTCCTGTGATCGAACACAGCTACCCATTTATAGCTAGGACCATGGGTAAAGCAGAACGGGTCCCACTGAATGGTCCTTTTTATAGCACTAACTGCTGGCTTCAGTTGAGTTTGTGAAGGTCTCAAGTCTGGCAATGAGACTGGATAGTGAATGAATGAATGAGTGAGTTAGTCAATGGCAGATTGGATTAGTGAGAGCTTCAGTGCGTGAGCGTGTTGGTGAGTGTGGTAGAGTGTTAGTGAGTAGATGACCGGCTGAGCGAGTGGAGACGTGGGTTAGGGAGTTGAGAGTGGGGTAGTGTGTCAGTGAGTAGATGGCTGGCTGGCCGAGTGGCAACGTGCGTGAGTGAGTAAGTGAGTGCGGTAGTGCGTAAGTGAGTAGATGACCGGCTGAGTGAGTGGGGACGTGAGTTAGTGAGTGCGGTAGTGCGTAAGTGAGTAGATGACCGGCTGAGTGAGTGGGGATGTGGGTTAGTGAGTTAGTGAGTGGGGTAGTGTGTCAGTGAGTAGATGACTGGCTGAGCAAGTGGAGACGTGGGTTAGTGAGTTAGTGAGTGGGGTAGAGTGGGTTAGTGAGCAGCTGACTGGCTGAGCGAGTGGGGACGTGGGTTAGTGAGTTAGTCAGTGGGGTAGAGTGGGGTAGTGAGTAGGGTACTGCATTAATGAGCAGGTCATGAGATAATGAATAGGTGACTGAATAAGAAAGTGGATAAGTGTATGGAGGTCATGAGTGAGTGACAGGGTGAGTGACTCAGTGAATGAGGGAGTGGGTTAGTGTGTGGGGGCATGTGATAGAGTGAGTTGGGGAGAGAGTCAGCAAGTGAATTGATGGGGGGTGCTAGTGGGTTAGTGAGTGACTAGGAAATTGGTTAAATTGTTGAGTGAGCGGGGTGGGAGGGGCACTATCAGCGTGGGGGGCTGAGTGGCCATGAGGGCTGGTGGGAGGGTTTGTGTATTGTCAGACGGTCGTATGTTGGATTGGCTGGGCCAGGGAGCTGGATGGGTAGTTTAAAGGTAGTTGGACCTCAGGAACTGGTTAGGAAGAAAGTTGAGTGGCCTTTATGGGGCAAAGGCAGGAGAATGGCACTAAGACTTTGTAGAAGCAGCACACTGCGATAGATCAAATGACCTTCTCCTGTGATTCTGTGAAAGGCACTCAGGTATGTACCATTAATGGACATGATGTTGCGAATCCTTGCGGTACGCTGTGATGGAACTGCGGCCTTGGGCCGAATGGCCTGCTTCTACACTGTAGGGATTCTACGATTGTGTTTGATCACCTCGAGGTATTGGGGATTGCTTTGTGAGGCCACGAATGGTGTGCAACAAAACAGTAAGGCATTTAAAAAATAGCCCGGGGTCACTTAGAAGGAAATCTTTCTCTGAGTGGCACTAGTACCCAGATCTTTCTAGTACACAATAGGCCGTGCGATGCGCTCCGACAGGCTGTGGACGAGGGGTCAGTGCTGAAATAAGACAATCACTTACCCGAATTTCTACATCAACATCGCAACGTGAGAGCTTCAACTCGTGATCGAGGGAAAAGGTTTGAAATCGTACTGAAATGCAGATTTAGTGAGAAAATACGTGAAACGTCATTCCAATGAACAAATTTCACTCAATGCTTTTGCTGGAATTGACGTATGTTTTGTCTAAAAGCATTAAAGAACACAACAGCGCTGGATTAAGAGAGGATAACTGATGTGTGACGGCGAGCTCATCACCTCATGGGCCAGTCGGCGCCTCCTGTGTGATACCATGGTAGTCGCACAGCTCACTCACATCACTCCAGAGAGGGAATGCATTTCGCGCTCAGTGTTAATGCCCTCACTGCTCCGGCAGCGTTGAGAAATGATCATGGGAAAAATTCCAGCACCTCAGCAGGTCAAGTGACCGATCGCACACCCCTTCAGTGGTCTCTTCCACGTCCAGAAGTTGCGCTAACCGCCACACCCCACCCCGACCTTGCTCCGAAGTCAAAGCTTCTCATTGTTTGCTGACCACTCAGAAGCCCTATTCCCCCCACCCACAGGGGCTACCCTTTCGTCACACCGACACACAACACAGTCCCTCCACCCAGTTGCTTCACATTAGCAGCACATTGTAAGCACTGGACTGTGACGGACAACGCTGTCGGGACACAGGTTCAAATCTCATCCTGACAGGCATTGATCGTTGGGAAACCCGTCTGGTTCACCAATGCCCTTGAGGGGAGGAAATCTGTCCTCTTTATCTGGTCTGGGTCTACATGTGAATCCAAGCCCAAGGCCAGACAGTCAATTCTGAACACAAAAATGTCCTCTGGATCGCTTTAGCAAACCACTCAGTTTAGGGGTGGCCAGGGACAGGTATCAAATGCCAGCCTTCATATCCCAAGAAGGATAAAGAAATGAAGCAACTTTTCTTGTGTCAGTTAGCAGACCCCCCTCCCCAAGTAGGCGAGGAGGGAACACCAGAGCTTTTGCCTTCTATCACAAGAAGAGCCAGAGAGATTTTGTTGAGATGAGGAACACGGGCCTGAGACAATCGTCAATGATACTTGGTTGACGCTCCTTCCCAAATCGTTCCAGCTGATCCCAGTCCTTACCCATTCACCTCCAGGGTTATCAGAGCTGCAGTATGGGGATGAGGTGGTTGCATTGAGACAGTGGTTGTTTACCTTGTAGCCAGAGCCAATGGGAAGTGAATGAGAAAATGCACCCACACTCACAAAAGCTCTGAACAAGGCTAACTGTGATTTGAGAGTGATTGGAATGTGGCACCCTTAGATAGATGTCCGTTTCTGAAACTAAGTTCCTATATTCAGGCTCTGTTGCAAGTTGCATGTTACCATTCTTGAGCTAACCTACTCGTGATATTTGGATGTAAAATAACAGGATTCTGTTTGCTTGACTATCTCTAGTGTGTTTAGTTACATTGTTATGAACCAGACCAGAACCCCTCAAAGTATATTATGGAGATAGCCTAGACCCTAACTTTTATATTTTTTTAAAAGGTGAGGGTAAGGCGCTGTGTTCGAGATATGATTCAATTGGTGTAAACTTTAATCAAAACACACTTCATTCCTGCAACACAGTTAAAATACAACAAGAAAAAATTGGCATAACTTTATCAAAATACTTACAAGATAACGTATTATTTAATCAATAATTATTAACTGTTCAAATACAGGCAGCATCCCATAAACACACCCTTGCCAAATGCAATTTAACAAAATAGTTAGTATTCTCACGAGCTGCCTCTCTCCATTCTCGTTCTCACAGGCTGTCCCTCCCTAATCTCATTCTCAAGGGCTGTCTCTCTACAGTCTCATTCTCATGGGCTGTCCCTTTCCAGTCTCATTCTCACAGGCTGTCCCTCTCCAGCCTCATTCTCACAGGCTGTCCCTCTCCAGCCTCATTCTCACGGGCTGCCCCTCTCCAGTCTCATTCTCATGGGCTGTCTCTCTCCAATCTTATTCTCACGGACTGTCTCTCTCCAGTCCAATTGAAAAGAAACACAGAGAGAAACAATCTGCCCCTTTTTCATTTTTAAGAGGAAGCCTGCCTTTCAGGTTCAGCAGACAGAAAAACCTACTCAGCAAGCGGGAAGCTAAACCAAAATCCTTTTGGGTCCATGTGAGCCTGAACTTACCCACTCGTGATTCTTTTGTCTTCTGTTTAAAACCTTGGTCAGCTCGGACGACTTGGAGCAAATGGTTTACTTCCACGCTGTATGATTGTACAACCAGCTGAGTGCGTGCTCGGAGAGCAAGGTAGCAGCCATGCAAGGAAGCAGCCTGATCCCTGTCGAGGACTGGATGCTCATTCCTGGGCGGTAGGTGTGCCCGAGGCAGCTGTACCCTGCTTGTGTGCCCTCTGGAGCACATCTGGGGATGCTGCTTAGGCCAGTGGTGACGTGGTGGTGATGGCTCCCGGAATGTGAGGGGGCCAAGGTGGAAGAGCAGGTGCTGGCTGATCACACCCTGCACAGAGCGAGTGTGGGCCTGATCTCAGGGTGATGACAGCACAGCGACGGCAGGCCTAGTCTCAGAGCGGTGACAGAGCAAGAGTGCGCCTGACCTCAAGGCAATGCAGAGCCAGTGAGGGCCGAGCCCCAGGGCAATGAGAGAGCGAGAGTGCGCCTGACCTCAGGGCGATGACAGAACGAGAGCGCGCCATATGCCAGAGCAATGATAGAGAAAGCGCAGGCCGTGTCCCAGGGCGATGACGGGGCGAGCATGGGCAGATGACAGAGCAAGTGTGGGCCTCGTCCCAGGAGATTACAGGGCGAGTGTGGGCCTAGCCCCAGAACAATGACAGCGCAAGTGAGGGCTGAGTCCCAGGGCAATGACGGAACGAGCGAGGGCCTAGTCCCAGAGCGATGATAAGGGGAGGACAGGCCTAGTCCCAACACGATGACAGAGGTGAGCAGACCATGTCCCAGGGCAATGACAGGAGTGAGCACAGGCCGTGTCCCAGGGCGATGATAGACAGAGTGCGGGCCTAGCCCGAGGGCGGTGTCAGAGCAAGCGAGGGCTGTGTCCCCGAGCGATGACAGAGTGAGCTTTGGCTGTGTCCCCGGGCAATGACAGAGCGAGCACAGGCTTTGTCCCAAGGCAATGACAGAGCGAGTGCGGGCCTAGTCCCAAGTTGATGTCAGAGCGAGCATGAGCCATGTCCCAGGGCAATGACAGACTGACCGCCGGCCGAATCCTGAAGTTGGAGCAGAGCAAGAGAGGGTCGGGTCCTGGAGGAGCAGCAGAGTGAGTCCTACACAGACGCCTACATGTAGAGGTAGCATTGCCTTGTGATCTGGAGCCATCTGGTACAGACGCATGGTGGAAATGGGCAACATCTTCTCGAACTGAGGTGCTTCATAATAATTTTTAATTATCATTCTGTACTTTTTAAATTCTATTCCCATGCTTGCCCTTTTTTTTACTCTGTACTAACACTTAAACTATCTGTACCTGGGCACCCTGTGCCTAAGATGGTGCTGAGAGACCACATTACAAACTTTTCACTGCACATGACAGTTAACTCGATAAACACGTCACAGTTTATGTAAAAGATGGACTGCGATGATGTTCACATTGAGATGGGCCATGCCAGTTTCCTCGTCTGATTCTGCCTCCCAAATCCCAATACCCTCAGGCCCCAATAGCATTCCAACGCAAACGTTTGAGGTTAATAAACTGAAACGAGGCTCTGACAAAGCGTTTGCCGCTCACTGCCATCCCTGAACCCATCCACTGCAGCTGCAGCAGCTCTTAGTTTAGAAAGGGCATGAAGGTCGGCAGCACAGCACGATCCCAAGACTGTTACCTGTGTCGTTGGGCCTGTAAGTGGGCTTGTCGGTTTCGATAAAAATGAAATACGGTTTCGGCCGAATATGGAGGTGAATCATTCTCCTCCTCGAAAGCAGTTTGGGGATTTCCACTGCCAGCGTCACATACCGGCTCCTGCGGGATAATTTACATTGCCTGGCGTTTTCTGGGAGGATCTGAGACAGAGGGTGAGGATGTAAGTTATACAGGCTCAAACATCTGGCACCGCATCGAAAGGCTCTCTGAGAGAGTAGTGAGATGGGCAGTTACCATGGCAGTGTGATGGTGCTTACTCTCCATATATGGCCCTTAGGGGTGAAGTGCATACTGCCCCAGTTTGTGTTCTTCAGATTTCATATACAAGCCTCAGGCCCTGGCTTCCAGATTACTTTGAAACAATGTTAACTGATGAGCGTATCTAAGATGGTAACGGTACAGAGCACTCACGCCAAGCTCCTAGCAGACCACTAGTGCATGACGACAGAGGTACCTCAGAGGATCATCTATATTCTCAGAAAACCTTCTCTTTTCTCGTCCTGCCCCATTGGACAAGAGGGTCCAATCAAAGAGTGCCTTTATAGCCGACACTGGATCTACATGTCAGGGATCCTCCAATGAGGAAAGGTTTCTGCTCACTGGCCCTTGTGTCTTGGCCAATGATGTTCTGACTCTTCCAGGAGTTAGGAGGAGATTGGGGTGTGCTGATGGTAGGGGGAGAAGGTTCTAGTCCTGATGGACTGTGTGTCATAGTTTTGGGGCAGACTCGTTGATTCCATGCTACCTAGGGTTCAGGAGTAAACACCGATGTTGGAATTTGAGAGGGGCTGTTCCTGCACTATCTCGGTGAAAACCCCAAAGTAAGCCCAGCGACATGGTCACTTCATCAGGATGGCAGCGATCACCACACAAAATGCCAATTAGGGCCCTTGGTTCCAATGAATTGGAGCAGTGCAAGTGACAGGGAACATTTGGGAGAAAGCGTGTTGTGTGGTGTTGGTCCAGCTAATGGTCTGGGATAGAGAATTGTCATCAGGCCTCCTTTCCACACTGTGTCTCAGGGTCTATTTGGTTAACAGTGAATCACTAGTGAGTCTCAACAAAAAGAGGCAAGATATAGTTTAGTGCCTGACGGCAAACTTCATTCTCTAGTTCAACACAATAACAGACCATCAGGAGCCATGGGTGATACATCTCTCTCCACTGGGACTTTAGGCCATATTCCTCATTTCTCCACCAAGTCTTCATGAGATGTGGAGCTTAATGCAGTCTCCAAGCATCTTTGTTTCCAATGCAACGCAGCACATGGAAAACATGATGGTCATAGATTGCCTCTGTACACACCTCCCGCCACCCACTCACCCCACCAAACACTGGCAGGAAAAGGCATAAGACCGCAGACAGACACAAGAGTTGGAATTTTTTGCAACTTTTCGCCCCTATTCTGTTGCTTGCTTGCGTCTTGATTCCGTTCTCCCACTTCCTTTGCCTCTGTCGCATCTCCGCTAGCTATGTTAGGTTCCACAACAGAACTTCACACAGATCCCCCTTTCACCTCAGCCGCGGACTCCCTCCCCTGCCCCACTGATTGTTGCTGATGAAGCGAAGAAGGTTACCTCACAGCTCAACTAGGCCGTGGTCAGATGAGCCGAAGGGCCGAGGAGCAGCAGCTAATTTAGAGAAACGTGGGGTGTTGCATTTTGCCCCGGGACCTGACCAAGTGTACCTTAGAATTCTGTGGGAAGCGAAGGCAGTGATTTGTATCATGATGAGGTGCTGGAAGGTTGGCGGTTGGCTATTGAGGTGCCACTATTTAAGAAAGTTGGTAAGGAAGAGCCAGGGATCTATAGGTCAGTGAGCTCAACAGTGATGGTGGGCAAGATGTTGTGGGGGATTCCTGGGAGACAAGGGTTACATGTATTTGGAAAGGCAAGGACTAATTAGGGATAGTCATCACGGCTTTGTGTGTGAGAAATCATGTCTCACTAACTTGAGGATTGATGCAGGCACAGCAGTGGATGTGATCTATATGGACTTCAGCAAGGCATTTCACAAGGTTCCCCATGGTAGACTGCTTAGTAAGGTTAGATCAGAGGAAATACAGGGACAACTAGCTATTTGGATACAGAATTGTCTCATAGGTAAAAGACAAGGAGGGGCTGAAGTGTTGCTTTTCAGGCTGGAGGCTTGTGATCAGCGGCGTGCCACAATGTTCAGTTCTGGGTCCACCTGTTTTTTGTTATTTATATAGATGATTTGGATGTGAACATAGGAGGTATGGTTAGTAAGTTTGCAGATGACACCAAATTGGGGGTGTTGTGGACAGCGAAGAATGTTACCTCAGAATACAATGGGATCTTGATCCGATGGGTCAATGGGCTGAGGAATGACAGCGCGAGCGGGAGCTTGGAGCAGGAGCCTGTCGGGAAGCCGGTGAGTCGTGGTTTTTGAATCTTTAAAAAGCTTACCTCGAGTGCTGGTGTCTTCCATTTCTGGTTGCAGTAGCAGCGCGAGCAGGAGCCTGTCGGGAAGCCGGTGAGTGAAGGTTTTTGAATCTTTAAAAAGCTTACCTCGTGAATAGGCGGAGGGGCGCTGAGCAGGAGCCGACACGGGGCTGGTGAGTGAGTGAGGTAATATATTTGTGTGGTTGTGTTACCCGAAACACTACCCGGGTAGAGTCTCCCACCCATCCTCCTCCTCGAAGCAAAAAAAAGGTTCTGTGTGCCTGATTGGTAAGGTAACTAGTTTATTTTGTATTCTTTATTTTTAAGTCTTGGGAATTTAGAATAATGGGAACGGAGGTCAGGGCAGTTGAATGTTCCTCCTGCAGAATGTGGGACGTATGGGTCACCACTAGTGTCCCTGCTGACTACATCTGCCGGAAGTGCACCCAACTCCAGCTCCTTGAAAACCGCGTTAGGGAACTGGAGCTGGAGCTGGATGAACAAGAGGAGGTACAGGGAGGTAGTCACTCCTCAAGTACAGGAAAAAGGCAGATGGGTTACAGTCAGGGGCCGGAAAGGGAACCGGCAGGCAGTGCAGGAATCCCCTGTGGCCATTCCCCTCAACAATAAGTATACCGTTTTGGATAGTGTTGGGGGGGACAACTTACCAGGGGAAAGCAGTGGGGCACAGGTCTCTGGCACAGAGTCTGTCCCTGCTGCTCAGAAGGGAAGGGGGAAGAGGAGCAGAGCATTAGTCATTGGGGACTGCATAGTTAGGGGGACAGATAGGAGGTTCTGTGGGGACGAGAGAGACTCACGGTTGGTGTGTTGCCTCCCAGGTGCCAGGGTGTGTGATGTCTCTGATTGTGTTTTTGGGATCCTTAAGGGGGAGGGGGAGCAGCCCCAAGTCATGGTCCACATTGGCACCAATGACATAGGTAGGAAGAGAGACGGGGATTTAAGGCAGAAATTCAGGGAGCTAGGATGAACAGAGTTGTTGTCTCTGGTTTGTTGCCCATGCCACGTGCTAGTGAGGCGAGGAATAGGGAGAGAGAGGAGTTGAACACGTGGCTACAGGGATGTTGCAGGAGGGAGGGTTTTGGATTCTTGGATAATTGGGGCTGTTTCTGGGGTAGGTGGGACCTCTACAAGCAAGATGGTCTTCACCTGAATCAGAGGGGTACCAATATCCTGGGGGGGAAATTTGCTAAGGCCATTCGGGTGGGTTTAAACTAATTCAGCAGGGGGATGGGCACCAAAATTGTAGTTCAACTATAGAAAAGGTTGAGAGTAGGGAGGTCCGACATAAAGTTTCAGGGAAGCAAGATGGCACCGGCAAGCAAGAAGTTGGATTGAAGTGTGTCTACTTCAATGCCAGGAGCGTCCGGAATAAGGTGGGTGAACTTGCAGCATGGGTTAGTACCTGGGACTTCGATGTTGTGGCCATTTCGGAGACATGGATAGAGCAGGGACAGGAATGGTTGTTGCAGGTTCTGGGATTTAGATGTTTCAGTAAGAACAGAGAAGATGGCAAAAGGGGCGCAGGTGTGGCATTGTTGGTCAAGGACAGTATTACAGTTGCAGAAAGGATGTTTGGGGACTCGTCAACTGAGGTAGTATGGGCTGAGGTTAGAAACAGGAAAGGAGAGGTCACCCTGTTGGGAGTTTTCTATAGGCCTCCGAATAGTTCCAGAGATGTAGAGGAAAGGATAGCAAAGATGATTCTCGATAGGAGTGAGAGAGACAGGGTAGTTGTCATGGGGGACTTCAACTTTCCAAATATTGACTGGGAACACTATAGTTCGAGTACTATAGATGGGTCAGTTTTTGTCCAGAGTGTGCTGGAGGGCTTCCTGACACAGTATGTAGATAGGCCAACAAGGGGCGAAGCCACATTAGATTTGGTACTGGGTAATGAGCCCGGCCAGGTGTTAGATTTGGAAGTAGGTGAGCACTTTGGTGATAGCGATCACAATTCTGTTGTGTTTACTTTAGTGATGGAAAGGGATAGGTGTATACCACTGGGCAAGAGTTAAAGCTGGGGGAAAGGCAATTACGATGAGATTAGGCAAGATTTAGGGAGCATAGAATGGGGAAGGAAACTGCAGGGGATGGGCACAGTAGAAATGTGGAGCTTATTCAAGGAAAAGCTCCTGTGTGTCCTAGATAAATATGTACCTGTCAGGCAGGGAGGAAGCTGTAGAGTGCGGGAGCCGTGGTTTATGAAGGAGGTGGAATCTCTGGTCAAGAAGAAGAAGAAGGCTTATGTTAGGATGAGATGTGAAGGCTCAGTTAGGGCACTTGAGGGCTACAAGGTAGCCAGGAAAGACCTAAAGAGAGAGCTCAGAAGAGCCAGGAGGAGACATGAGAAGTTGTTGGTGGATAGGAACAGGGTAAACCCTAAGGCTTTCTATCGGTATTTAAGGAATCAAAGAATGACGAAAGTAAGATTAGGCCCAATCAAGGATAGTAGTGGTAAGTTGTGTGTGGAGTCAGATGAGATAGGGGAAGCGCTAAATGAATATTTTTCAACAGTATTCACTCTAGAAAACGACAATGTTGTCGAGGAGAATACTGAGATATAGGCTACTAGACTAGGTGGGATTGAGGTTCACAAGGAAGAGGTATTAGAAATCCTTCAGAAGGTGAAGATAGATAAGTCCCCTGGGGCAGATGGGATTTATCCTCGGATCCTCTGGGAAGCCAGGGAGGAGATTGCCGAGCCTTTGGCATTGATCTTTAACTCGTCATTGTCTACAGGAATAGTGCCAGATGACTGGAGGATAGCAAATGTGGTTCCCCTGTTCAAGAAGGGGAGTAGAGACAACCCTGGTAATTACAGACCAGTGAGCCTTACCTCAGTTGTTGGTAAAGTGTTGGAAAAGATTATGAGAGATAGGATTTATAATAATCTGGAAAAGAATAAATTGATTAGGGATAGTCAGCACGGTTTTGTGAAGGGTAGGTCGTGCCTCACAAACCTTATTGAGTTCTTTGAGAAGGTGACCAGACAGGTAGATGAGAGTAAACCGGTTGATGTGGTGTATATGGATTTCAGCAAGGCGTTCGATAAGGTTCCCCACAATAGGCTATTGTACAAAATGTGGAGGAATGGAATTGTGGGAGATATAGCAGTTTGGGTTGGAAATTGGCTTGCTGAAAGAAGACAAAGGGTGGTAGTTGATGGGAAATGTTCATCCTGGAGACCAGTTACTAGTGGTGTACTGCAAGGGTCAGTGTTGGGTCCACTGCTGTTTGTCATTTTTATAAATGACCTGGATGAGGGCGTAGAAGGATGGGTTAGTAAATTTGCAGATGACACTAAGGTTGGTGGAGTTGTGGATAGTGACGAAGGATGCTGTAGGTTGCAGAGAGACATAGATAAGCTGCAGAGCTGGGCTGAGAGGTGGCAAATGGAGTTTAATGCAGACAAGTGTGAGGTGATGCACTTTGGTAGGAGTAACCGGAAAGCAAAATACAGGGCTAATGGTAAGATTCTTAGCAGTGTAGATGAGCAGAGAGATCTCGGTGTCCATGTACACAAATCATTGAAAGTTGCCACCCAGGTTGACAGGGCTGTTAAGAAGGCATACAGTGTCTTAGCTTTTATTAATAGAGGGATCGAGTTCCGGAACCAAGAGATTATGGTGAAGCTGTACAAAACTCTGGTGCGGCCGCACTTGGAGTATTGTGTGCAGTTCTGGTCATCGCATTATACGAAGGATGTGGATGCTTTGGAAAGGGTGCAGAGGAGATTTACTAGGATGTTGCCTGGTATGGAGGGAAGGTCTTACGAGGAAAGGCTGAGGGACTTGAGGCTGTTTTCATTAGAGAGAAGAAGGTTGAGAGGTGACTTAATTGAAACATATAAAATAATTAGAGGGTTAGATAGGGTGGATAGGGAGAGCCTTTTTCCTAGGATGGTGACGGCAAGCACGAGGGCGCATAGCTTTAAATTGAGGGGTGAAAGATATAGGACAGATGTCAGAGGTGGTTTCTTTACTCAGAGAGTAGTAAGGGAATGGAACGCTTTGCCTGCAACGGTAGTAGATTCGCCAACTTTAGGTACATTTAAGTCGTCATTGGATAAGCAGATGGATGTACATGGAATAGTGTAGGTTAGATGGGCTTGAGATCAGTATGACAGGTCGGCACAACATCGAGGGCCGAAGGGCCTGTACTGTGCTGTAATGTTCTATGTTCTATGTTCTATGAGTTTAATTTAGATGAATGCAAGGTGCTGCATTTTGGAAAGGCAAATCAGGGCAGAATTTGTACACTTAATGGTAAGGTCCTGGGGAGTGTTGCTGAACAAAGAGACTTTGGAGTGCAGGTTCATAGTTCCTTGCAAGTGGAGATGTAGGTAGACAGGGTGGTAAAGAAGGTGTTTGGTATGCTTGCCTTTATTGGTCTGTGCATTGAGTGTAGGAGTTGGGAGGGTCATGCTGTAGCTGTACAGGACAGTGGTTAGGCCACTTTTGGAATACTGCATGCAGTTCTGGTCTCCCTGTTAGAAAGATTTTGTTAAATCTGAAAGGATTCAGAAAAGATTTACAAGGATGTTTGAGCTATGGGGAGAGGCTGAATAGGCTGGGGCTATTTTCCCTGGCGTGTTGGAGGTTGAGGGGTGACCTGATAGAGGCTTCTAAAATCATGAGGGGCATGGATAGGATAAATAAACAAGGTCTTTTCCCTGGGGTGGGGAGTCTAAAACTAGATTTAAGGTGAGAGGGAAAAGATTTAAAATGGTTCTGATGGGCAACATTTTCACACAGAGGGTGGTGTGTGTATGGAATGAGCTGCCAGAGGAAGTGGTGGAGGCTGGTACAATAGCAACATTTAAAACGTATCTGGATGGGGGAATGAATAGGAAGGGTTTAGAGGGATATGGGCCAAATGCTGGCATTGGGGGCTGGATCAATTTAGGATATTGGGTCCAGATGGATGGGCTGGGCTGGGCAATTTCCAAGCTGTACATCTCTACGACGCTATGGCAGGGCCCTCAGCCACGTCCAATCCTTCTCCCATAGCTTTGCCGTCTCCTCCTTCCCTCCCCTACTACAAAAATGATAGGACTTTGTCCTCAGTTTGCAGTCTCCACATTCTGAGGGTCACCCGTAAACAGACGGACTTCAGAAATAGGCTCAGAAACAGGCCACTCAGCCCTTGAAGCCTCTCCCATCAGTCTATAATATCATGACTGATCTGCTCAAGGTCTCAGCTGCTCTATGCTACCAGTCCCTCAATAGTTCCTGATTCCTCAATACTTCAAAAATACCTCCCTCTAAATACTGCCAGTGATCCAGCCTCCTCTGCTCCTTGGGACAGAGAATTCCAAACATTCAGTATTCCCTGAGAGAAGAAATACATCTCGGTTTTCCACGAGAGTCCCTGTATTCTGTAACTATTTCCATTTTGTCTGTTTCCCCTAATAGTGGAAACATCTTCTCAATGTCTACCCTGTCAAGCCCCTTCAGAATCTTGTATGTTTTAATAAGATCATCTTTCATTCCTCTGAAGTACAATGAATAAAAACCAAACCTGTTTAACCATTCTTGATAAGTTAGCCCCTTCACCTAGGAATCACCTTTGAGGTGCCTCTAATGCCCTTTTTTATAAATGCTGGGATAAAATCTCAGCCATGGCTGTTCCAATGCTATGCACAATTGTAACAAGACTTCCCTACAGAATGGAAGCAGGCCATTCAGCCCATTGAGTCCACACCAACTCTCCAAAGAGCACCTGCCTGGATCCACCCTATCCCTGTATTGCCCAAGGTTAACCCAGTCCACCTGGACATCTTCCCATGAGCAATCCACCTAACCTGCACACTTTTGGACTGTGGGAAGAAATCAGAGCAAACTCACACAGACGTGGGGTGAACGTGCAAACTCTACACAGTCAGTCACCTGAAGATGGGATTGAACCCGGGTCCCTGGTGCTGTGAGGCAGCAGTGCTAACCACTGAGCCACCGTGCCCTCTTCTCGCAGCCTGACGCCTCCCCCTCCCCTAACCCAGCAATAAAGGCCAAACTTTGTGACAGTCTGCAATAGAGTCTTAGAGTGTAGCATGGAAACAGACCCTTCAGTCCAATCCATCTGTGCCCACAAAGTTTCCCAAACTAGTCCCATTCACCTGTGATTTACCCGTATCCCTCCAAACCTTTCCTAACCATGCTCCTATCCAAAAGTCTTTTAAATGTTGTAACTGTGCCTGTATCTCCCACCTCCTCTGACAGTTCATTCCACATACGCACCATCCTCTGTGTGAAACAGCTGCCCCCTAGATCCCTTCTAAATCTTTCCCCTCTAACCTTAAACCTATGCCCTCTAGTTTTGGGGAAAAGACCTTTGCTATTCACTTTATCTTTGCTTATCATAATCTTATAAACCTCTATAAGGTCACTCCCTCAGTCTCCTACACTCCAGAGAAAAAGTGAATCTGACCCCAGTGATGGGGTATGTTGTTGGAGGGAATTCTGAGGGACAGGATTTACATGCATTTAAAAGGCCAAAGACTGATTAGGGATAGTCAGCATGTCTTTGTGTGTGGGACGTCGTGTCTCGCAAGCTTGATTGAATTTTTTGAAGATGTAACCAAGAGGCTAGCTGAGGCCAGAGCAGTAGATGTTGTCTACCTGGACTTTAGCAAGAGCTTCAACAAGGTTCCACATTGTAAACCTGGTTAGTAAGGTTAGATCACATGGGATCCAGGGGGATCTAGCCAATTGAATACAAAATTGGCTTGATGGTAGGAGACAGAGGGTGGTGGTAGAGGGCAATAAAGGGATATGAGGGGTGGGTGGAGGGGCATGTGTTGCAATGGAGGGCATGAGATTATATGAGAATATGTGGGCAGGGAGGGGGGCATGAGGTGGTGTGACCTGGCATGAACAGGGCATGGGGGCCGTGTAGGATAAGGGGGAGCATAAGGGGTGAAGGCTAGAGGGCTGTAATTTTGTTACCTTTGCTGGACTGGCATTCACTGGGAGGTGACGAGAGAACCGTCCTGGCATGCAGCAGGCCTATGTGGGCCCCCAGGCTGGTGACCACAGCACCGGTTATTGCCCACATCACTCTCCCACCTCTGGCACGAGGGGCTGAAGATTTGGGGTTTTGCAGCGTGGGGACTTGCCCTGAATCCTCAGTGAGAAGGTGGCCATATCGAGGAGATAATGGAAGTCCTCAATAAAATACAGGTTAGTTAGAACTCAAGGGGGGCGGGGCGGGGGCTGTGTGATATAATGGAATGGTACTAGGGAGAAGAAAATTTACCCACATCTTGGGGCAGAGAGAAGATCCCAGAGAGTTTTGCTTAGAATCTCAAAGGGTTTGACTGAGGAGGTATGAATGCTACAAACTGCTTCCAGTGGCAGAAGCCTCAATAACTGAGGACACAGATTTGAGGAAATTAGCAAAGAAGCTGAGGTGAAATGAGATTTGTAAAATGTTCACACAGCGAGTTGCTGCGATCCAGGGTGTGCTGTCTGGATTGATGATAGAAACATATTCTATAGCAGTCCTTGAGCACAAATTGGATCAATACCTGAAGGGGGAGTAATGGCTGAAGGGGAAACCAGAGATAATAATACGATAAGTCTTGCAGAGAATCATTAAAGGTATGATAACCTTAAATGGCTCAACTTCTATTATAGTCACCCTGTCATTCTAGATTGGGGGGGGGGTGGAGCAGGGAGGATATCCAGCGGAGTACTTGAGCTGAGAGGAAACCAAACACAAGGCTTCACTAAGAGCGATCATAGTATCCCTACAGTGTGGAAACAGGCCCTTCAGCCGAACAAGTCCACACAGAACCTCACAGCATCACACCCAGACACATCCTTATCTAATCTACACATCCCTGGACACTCAAGGGTAGTTTAGAATAGCCAATCCACATCTTTGGACTGTGGGAGGAAACCGGAGCACCCCGGAGAAAGCCCACGCAGACACAGGGAGAATGTGCAAACTCCACACAGACAGTTGCCCGAGGCTGGAATCGAACCCGGGTCCCTGGCGCTGTGAGGCTGCAGTGCTAACCATGCCATTAATACGATAATATAAAGAATTGGGTAATTCCAAGTGGCCCTCGTACAGTGCCGGTTACCTGGATAAATAAGACTTCGGCAAAGTTGTTTGTGTGGTTGAGTTTGACGGTGTGCCTGTCGGAGCACACTGCCATCTCTCTTTGGTTCAGGAGGTAAATGGAGGCATCAAAATTCCCGCGAGCCTCAAACATTTGGATGGTTACTGTTTCCTTCACACCAATACGAACAATCTTTGGAGCAGTGATCAAGTATCTGGAGAAATACAGATGGGGAACAACAATCAGTCAGCCTTCGCCACCCCCCCTTAGGGTTTTATATACAGAGGGCCAAGTTGCACAGACTGGGTTTGTCAAAACCTGAGTTTCAAAAATGGAAGGGTAAGTCTGATTGAGATGTTCGAAGGATTTGATCATTTGGTTAGACAAAATGTTGTGTTCATTTATTCCTCAGGACTAGGCGGTCCTCTTCCTGCACATGCTTCATTCAAGTTTCAGTGTCAGGGCATCAATTGGAAGCATTTAAACAAGCAAGTTGCCTTGACATAGACCAATAATAAAGTTCAGGTCAGCCAGCTTATAGGTCTGTGCACTCCACAAATCATAGTTACCACATAGGACATGCGACTGAGGAGCAGGAGTTGGCCATTTGGCCTGTTGAGACTGAACCACCAGTTTAGATCATGAATGTGCATCTGTGTCAATATTACTTTCCTCCACCATCCTCCAACCCTTCATGCATTGAAACCTATAGCTCCCTGCATTGAACATATTCAATGCATGAGCTTCCACAGCCCTCTGGGGTAGGGAGTTCCAAAGATTCACCACCTGAAGAAATCCTTCCTCATTTCAGTCTTAAATGACATTGCAAAAAAAGATAAAGTGGCTTGATATGGATCAATATTCAAGTCTGTCACCCTTTCTTTAGGTGTGTGTAATCCATAAACAATGGTAACTCGATGTATAGGAACATAGCACAGGAACATGTGAATTAGGAATAGGAGTTGACTATTTGGCCCAGTTGACCAGCCTTGCCCCCTCACATTGTCCCTCAATGACCTCGCCAGGGAGGGACAATTTGCAGATACATTACAATAGAGACTCTTGGAAAGAAGAGACATATAAACAGCCAGGGCTCAGCTCTCCAGGACTCCCTGACAGCTGTAAAACGTTTCCGACAAATGAGAGAGTGGCAACAGGAGAGGCAGAAACTGACCCTGCTCCCCCCACCCCCATGCCCTCTATGATTTCTAATTAACCTGTTCAGGTGTATTACAACACACAGTGTAGGGCGTGTGGTATATAAACACTAGGCCTTCTGGCTCAGAGTTAGGGACAGTACCACTGTGGCCCAAGAGCCTCCGAGCCTGGCTTTACCCTAAGGAAACACACACTCAATCCTCGCTTAATCTCCCCAGTGAAGGACCTGTCATAACAAACAGTGAGAGAGAGGGAATGTTTGAAAAAGTAGAGACTCCCCCCACCACAGTCACTTCTACACTGATATCTTAACTGTTTGCACACCTGATTTTCTCATTGTTTTCTTCAATATAAAGCTTACATTTATTTAGTTCAACCATTGCCCTAGGCCTGACTTTGAGGTTTATTAACTAAAGATGAGTTCAATAGGCAAACAAGGAGTAGTTAACCCTTTCCTTCCCCTTTCATACTTGCCCACCAGGTTGTATTGGGTAAAAAACTCAAGTAGAGAGATTTGAGGGAATGGGAGGAAAATTATTGGGGACTGGCAATAAGTCCAGTTTTCTTTTTCTGTTAATCGCTTTGGAGTTGTGTTTACAAATGTTACAGATTTGATGTGTTTGGCCACGTATGTGGATTGTGTGTGCGCTCTCAGTTTTATGAAGAAATGTTTACATGCGGAGATAAATGTTTCAGAGTCCAGTTGATCCAGAAAAAGGGCCCTTAGTCGCTTGGGTTTGCTTTCAAGTCAGCCACATCAGAAGGAAGTGAGCTTGGGTTTCTAGCATTGTAAGGTAGCAGTGTTAACCACTGAGCCACTGTGTTGGGGAAAGACAGCAGCTTCCTTCCCTAAAGGACATTAGTGAACCAAATGGGTTTTTCCCAGCAATTGATAATGGATTAATGGATTAGATTCTCAATTCAAACTTTTTTCCCAATTGATGTTAAAGGTGGCCCAGTGGTTGTCACTGCTGCCTGATGGCTCTAGGAACCCAGGTTCAATTCCAGCCTCAGGCAACTGCCTGTGTGGAGTTTGCATGTTCTTCCTTGAGTCTGTATGGGTTTCCTCCCACAGCTCTAAGATGTGTGAGTTAGGTGGATCGGCCATGCAACACTGCCCCACAGCATCCAGTGATAACACGATGTTGAGCTGGATGAACACAGCAGGCCAAGCAGGAAGGCTGATGTTTCTGGCCTAGACCCTTCTTCAGAAATTTTTGAAGAAGAGTCCAGGCCTAAAACATCAGCCTTCCTGCTTGGCCTGCTGTGTTCATCCAGCTCAGCACCTTGTTATCTCAGATTCTCCAGCATCTGCAGTTGCTACTATCTCATAGCATGGGAAATGCAGACTTACTGGGATAGGATAAGGACAGTGCCTTCAGAAGATAGCCTGCTTCCACCCTGGAGATTCTATAATTACTGAATTGGGTTGGGGGGTACATGGAAGGAAAATTGCTTCATTCTTATTGAATCCTTTGCCCAGTACTAAGTTTCTCAAACCTTCTTGAAAGAGTGTAACACTTTGAGACCAGTTTGGCGTCTGATTCAAACCCAGTGAGGGCCTGAAAACCAAGAAAATATCAAATAGGCCTTGAGAAAATCTCAGAGCCAGATCTGAAGGAGAAATGTGCAGGACCCCATGATGTCAGGGAACTCTGGAGACGATCTTTCAGTACCCCTCCCCCATGCCCCTAAAATTGGAGATAAGGGAGTTAACAGCAATTGCTTTGACATCCTCCTGTCCCATTCCTGGCTACAATTCCACACTGTAATGGGAATCCCACTCTGCAGTAGAGAGACCAGAGGTCCTTTCCAATTTCAAAGATCCATCATTTGAGGCCTAATCCTTGGGGGATTCAGTGGCAAAAACGTTCTTTAATTCTCTCATAGGCAGACACAAGGACTGAGGATGGTATTTTTTTTGAAACAGGATACCCATTTGCCCTGCTGCCATCTCTGCCATTTATTGAGCCCTTCCTCCCTCCCCGAACCTTACCTGGTTTGAGGCTGTCTGGCAGCTCCTTACTCCACCTACCAACCCCGATTAAACAGCAAGCCTGGCTTCTAATTGGTCAGGTAGGGATCCAATCAGGTTACTGTACCCAACATGGTTCGTGTCCAGGACCCCTGCTTGACCCCTGACATCAGGTTTATGACCGGAATGGGAAGTCCTGCTCATCCTGTTATAAATCCATCCTTCAGGATGGTAGAGTTTGAATGAACCCTAGTGAAGATTCTCTCAGGAATCTACTTAATGAAAAAACAGTTGTTGTTTTATTTTCCCCTCATTGTGTGCTGTTTTGGACTCCCTACCTAAGAAATGAAGGACTTACCACAGAGAGGGAGTGCGGTGAAGGTTCGTTAGACTGATACCAGGGATAGCAGGTATGAGGAGAGGTTGGGTTTATCGGGTTTGTGTCCTGTGGAGTTTGGAAGGATGGCAGGGGATCTGATTGAAATGTATAAAACTCTAACAAGGCAGACAGACTAGAGGCAGGGAGGAGTTTCCCCTGGTTGAAAAGTCTCCAACCAGGAGTCACTGTCTCACAATATGGGGTAGCCAGCTTAGGACTGAGATGAGGAAACATTCCTTCATCTAGCAGGTAGTGAGCCTGTGGAATTCTCTGCGACAGAAGGCCACATCATTGATTGTACTCAAGAAAGATTTTCTGGGCTGATGGCATGGAGGGCAATGGAAAGGGAGCAGGAGGATACCACTAAGATAGAGAGTTGGCCACAGATGGTACAACAAGGACCTATCCTGCTCCTATCTTCTAGGTTTGCTACGTTTAACTATGTGTTGTTGAAGCATTGCTACAATGGGAGGAACAAATGCCTCTCAGAAGAATACTTTCAGCAAATTGGTCTCAGGTTTCACCCCCTCTGCCCCTAGAGTGGGACATGATGAATTTGGATCAGCGTGTGTTTGGGTCACTCTGTGAACGAGATAAACTCTGGAGTGGAAGGGACCCTCAAATGTTCAAACATACCCCGTCCAGCAACTGAATTGTCCCCTCAGCAGCCTTGAGGGGCCAGGGAGGAGCCAGGTAACTAACCGTCCATGCATCTGCATTGGAAACCACCCAGGACAGTGCCCAGGGCTCCAGGAAGAGCCCAGTTTTGGGTAGCAAAGTGCAAAGATAAAAGTATTACTTACGAAGGTGCTTGTTCGGTAACTGACATGCACCAAGAGGCACAAAGCAAGAATACCAACAGCTCCATCACTCAAAACAAGCCAAAACGACAGCAAGCCAAAACTGCCTGGGTCGAGCAACTGACTAGACAAACAGAAAACCTTGCAGGCTTTTTCACGTCAATATTGACCCCAGGTTACTCATTTACTTACAAATGTTGAAACCTTCACAAAGCATTTTTAACTTCTCCACCCTGAAGCCTCAGGCACAAAGTGATCTCCACTGGGGGGTCTGTAACTACGAGGATTTGGGTCACATTCCACGATCAGTGTTTTCTGTGGCGGTTACTTCCAGGGCTTCGGACTGTGTGACAGCAATAGTGAGTTGAGTTAATTCACTTCCTGAACGAGGGCTATTTCCAACGGAAATTTATCCGGATACAGTCCTCCTGTACTTAGCGCGCCTGACTGTAGACAATACTGAGACTGAATTACAGCCAGCTCATAAAAGACCAATCCATTTCATGTCCCAACTCATACATCACTTTCTTCCTAAAATAGATTTTCTTCATAAGATTTACAAAAATTGCATGACCTGATCATTCAGAGTTGGCATCACATAAAAGTATAATCCATGTTTTTTTCCAACTCTGCATACTGCTCAGTGCATTTACACATACAAGTAATATTTACACAATATGGTACATGTTGAACATGCAGAATGAGGGTTGCCCCAGTTCCTTGTCCCATCAGTTTACTCTAGCTAAAAGGCTTTAGTCTGAGGCATTTTCCACATTGCATCTCAGTCGTAGCTGCCCCAAGCTTCAGCACAAGCCTCTGACTGAAGCCCCTGACCTTCGATTGTGCAATGCTTATTTAGAGACAAGGCCTTTCGCTGTGAGACCAACAATTTTCAGCCAGCACCATTCACTGAATAGATGGCCGCCTGGCACAGTTAGTGGCTGTCTCATTGCATATCCCTGGGACCAGATCATAAATCACAGAGTCCCGCATCCATGAACGCATTTAAAAAAAAAACTCAGAGCTTACTTTAGAGTGAACCACAATTTCGTCAATGCTGTGAATTCCCGAGAAAAGGTTCACAGATTCCATGAGAATTGCCGATTTCAATTACGTTGGGAAAACCGAACATTGACAATGTTCCCATTATCATTGACAATTCTCCACCAGGTGGCAGACTTGAGAGCTGACTGCTATATGCTCTAATTTCCAGAAGTGGTTTGGTGTTGGGGACACATTGTGGTGTTATCGAATGGGATCAGCTGAAATGCTTTAAAGGCGCTATGTAGATGCAAGTTGTTGCTCTTCCAGTCACTGATGAAGACCAAACCCTTGAGGATTCAGACTGCTGCCTGGGAACAGTCTGTCTTCCAAACACAGGAAAATACCCAAACACAATGTCAGTGTAAATCCCACACCTATTTATGGGGATTGGCCAACAGAATTATGTCAATTAGATCAACCAACCAAATATCTGCTCAGTAAAAATTCACACAGTACCAGGATTTGAACTGGATGGTTTCACTGCCCTAACAAACAAATGAATTGATTTTCTTAGGCTGAGAAATATTAGTCCCTGGGACACTGCGCTCAGTATATCACCTAGCATTAATCCTGGAGTTACTGACTTATAAAACATAAGTTATCAATTAATCTTTCAATTCAAAAGTCATGGTTCATAGCAACAGCTGCAGGAAAGTAACTGCTTTTTTAAATCCAAATTCAAATTGTGTTTTAATGCAGAGAACAACCAGCTTCTGTTGGGCAGGAAAGACACAAAAATTTAACAAAAAATGCTTCTTACAATCCACAAGCATCCACTCCCTCCACCACTGACGATCAGTAGCAGCAGTTGTACTGTCTACAAGATGCACCAAAGATCGTCGGAAACAAAAACAGTAGTTTCTGGAAAAGCTCAGCAGGTCTGGCATCAGTGGAGATTCTGAAGAAGAATCACACAGGACTCAAAACATTGTCACCCTCTCCCTGCTCTCACAACCCTCCCCCCTTCCTCCCTCTCTCTCTCTTTCTCTCTCTCTTCTCTCTCCCGCAACTACCAGACCTGCTGAGTTTCTCCAGTATTCTCTGTGTAGATTCTGTTATCTCTGCTGAGATCCTGTTACAGTTTTCCAAATTCCCCACATTCGGATATATCAGTACAGTCACACACTGACCAATAATCTTCCTCTCCCCTCGAAGACAATAAGGACTGCAGGTGCTGGAAGAGTCTATCGGTGTGTGACTGGAAATGCACAGCAGGCCAGACAGTGTCAGAGGAGCAGGAAAGCCTTTCTTGGACAATCTCTGTCCATAAGTATCATGAATGTTGGGCTCAAAGTGCATTTGCTGGAGACATATTGCTGGAGAAACTCAAAAGGTCGGGCAACATCTGTGGAGAGAAAGCCAAAGCCATTAAGGTTTTGGGTCCAGTGACCCTTCTGCAGTGATGGAGCATTTGCTGCATTGTAAATGACTGAAACATTGACCTGGATCAAGCAACAATGCATCTCTGTAAAAGCTGTTGCACTTCACATCCCATCAATATTTTACCCCCGTGATGAACAATTGTTGAAGGACTGCGGCAAATTAAACACTGTGAAATAGTTGCTGGGTTACATAAGGGGGCTGGTGTTGTCTCACCTCAGTAGTCTGATAGGAGAGGTGCTGACATCTGAAGATGCTGTTTGTGAGTTCTGTATTGAAATATTATCTCCATCTCTATCAGGAAATATTTCTCAGGCATAATGGGGATGTCACTGGGCTGTCATTCCATGTGCTAAGTTCAAATCACACTCTTGCAGTTGGATTAGTGCTAATACAGTGCTTTTCTTAGATGGGCCTTCATTAAAAGACCTGGAGATGAGGGTTTACTTTAATAAGGCAGCAGAGGAAATGAGTGAAGGGGGTGGGGTGTTCACCATGGTGTGTCTGTACATTAAAAAAAGGCCTGGCATTAATGTTACATCTTTGCTGCATCTCCTGTGGTGCTAGTGGCCTAAAGGATCTGACCGGCCTTATGAGCTAGGGATTTAGGACTTGAGCCCAGTCTGGGCTAAGCTGTGATCTTGTTTAGAAATACTCTCTGTTGCAGGTAGTTCTGCCAGAATGCGTGTTTCATTAACACAAATTGGCTGTAATGCGATTGATGAATAGTGAACTTTCTGCTGTATAGGTATCGCGATTTCCCTATAGCATGAATTTCTACAGTGTAAGGTCACACAAGAATGCAACTATTTCATTATAGGTGACCTATCTGTATCTGTCTCAGGAAAAGTTTCTCAGTAAGGTGCACAGCACTATAGTGACAATGTTAATGGCCTGTAATTCAGACGTATGTCCTGAGTACTTTGTTCAAATGTTCAGAATGTTGCCTGCTTCATCTTGGTTCATTCTCCATCCAGTATATCTATGATAAACATTTTGCCTTTTGTCTGTTGAAATCATATGTGTGTGTGTGTGTGTGTGTGTGTGTGTCTTTGTCTCTATGTGTGTATATGTGTCAATGTATCTGTGTGTGTGTGTGTGTGTGATTGTGTGACTGTGCATCCGTGTGTCTATGTGCGTGTACATGCGTGTGTCTGTTTGTGTGTGTCTATGTCTGTGCATGTGTATATGCGTGTCTGTGTGTGTGCATGTGTATGTGTATGTCTATGTGTGTGTGCGCATGTGTGTGTGTTTGTATGTGTGTGTGCGTGTTTGTGTGTGTGTGCACATATGTGTGCGTGTTTGTGTATGTGTGTGGGCGCGCGTGTGTGGGTGTGTGTGTTTGTGTTGCATTTGAGATATTGAAGGTGTGTAGTTTAATTGCAGAAACCAGAAATATTTTCTTTTGACTGCTATTGTTAAGGTTAAACACACAAGAGAATGGCTTCTGAAAAGCAAATCTCCTCCTGTGTGTCCCTTTTGTTCCAGCTCCTCAACACTCACTCTCGGTGCCACTTCCGACACCATGTTACACGCTCAACTCATGAACTGAAAATAAGGTTTGTTCGGCGCCGTACATGTGGACAGGGATAGCACAGGGCAAACATAGAGGAAAATCTCCCCTAAATCCTTAAACTCAAATTAAAGGCAAGGTAAAGATCCTTTGACACCTTGTGTACTTTCAGGATGGGGGGGTAACAATTAGGGGAGGTGGAGGTGCTGGCCTTGTGGTATTATTGCTAGACATGTTAATCCAGAGACCCAGATAATGTTCTGGGGATCTCGGTTTGAATCCCAACACAGCAGGTGGTAGAATGTGAATTCAATAAAAAGAATCTGGAATTAAAAGTCCAATGATGACAATGAATTGTTGGAAAAACATATCCAGCTCCCTAATGTCCTTTAGGGAAGGAAACTGCCATCCTTACCTGGTCTGGCCTACATGTGACTCCTACCCAAAGCAATGTGGTTGACTCTTATCCGCCCTCTGGGCAATTAGGGATGGGCAAAAAATGCTCCCTGACCATCGAAGCCCTCATCCTGTGAATCAATAAATACATGAAAAAGGTTCACATATAGAATAATTATCCCTCAATTCCTTAGAAAAGGGGGTAGACAAACGATGGGGAATTACAGGCTAGTTAGCTTAACTTCTGCAGTGGGGAAAATGCTTGAATCTATCATCAAGGAAGAAATAATAGGACACCTAGATAGAAATTGTCCCATTGTGCAGACACAGCATGAGTTCATGAAGGGCAGGTCATGTTAAACTAATTACTGGAATTCTATGAAGACATTACAACAAGGACCCGGTAGATGTGATATACCTAGGTTTCCAAAAGGCATTTTACAAAGTGCCACACAAACGATAAATGTGTTGGGGGCAACCTATTAGCACAGGCAGAGGATTGGCTAATTTACAGGAAGCAAAGAGCAGGGATAAATGGGTGTTTTTCTGGTTGGCTGACAGTGGCTAGTGGTGTGCCTCAGGGATCAGTGTTGGGACTGCAATTGTTTATAAATTACACAGATGGTTTGGAGTTGGGGACAGTGTGTCGTGTGTCAAAGTTTGCAGGTGACACTAAGATGAGTGGCACAGCAAAGTGCGCAGTAAGCACTGTAAGTCTGTAGAGGGATATAGATAGTTTAAGTAAGTGGGCAAGGCTCATTCTTACATTGAAACCTTCCAAGCTCTTACTATTTAAGAAATTCTCTACATCCTCTTCTCTCACCAAAAGGGTTGACTTTACATTTTTCCATGTTGAGTTCAGTCTGCCATGCTCTTACTCAGTCACTAAGCCTGCCTAAATCTTCCTGAAACTTCTTCACATCTTCAAAACACATTCCCATTTAACCTTGTTTTCTGAATGGAAGCACTGCCAGTTCTCTTTCATATCGCTTTTCAGCTAGGAGAGGAAAGGATGTGGGTATTGTACGTCATACACAATGTTCCCACTGTCGCTTGTATCTTTGTTCCTTCTCAGTGGCTCATAGGAGTTTTCTCAGCTTTGAACAGCCCTGCGTGTCCCTTTTGTTCTAGCTCTTCAACATTCACCTTCAGCTCCACGTCTGGCACCATGTTACACACTCAACTGTTGAACAGAAAGTAAGGTTTCTTCAACTTTATCCCTATGAAATGGATGGGGCCAATGGGCCTAGGATTGGCAGATGGAGTTTAATTTACATTCATGTGAGGAGCTGTATTTTGGAAAGGCAAATCACGGCAGGACTTAAATGGTAAGGTCCTGGGGGACATTGGTGACTAAGGAAACCTTGGAGTGCAGCTTCGTAGTTCCTTGAAAGTGGAGTCTGAGGTAGACAGGATATTGAAGAAGGCGTTTGGTATGCTTGCCTTTATTGGTCAGTGCATTGAGTATAGGAGTTGGGAGGTCATAGTGCAGCTGTACAGGACATTAATGAGCCACTTTTGGAGTACTGTGTTAATTCTGGTTGCCCTGCTGTAGGAAAGATGTTACTAAACTCGAAATTGTTCAGAAAAACATTCACAAGGATGTTGCCAGAGTTCGAGGGTTTGAGCTATCGGGAGAGGCTGAATAGGCTGGAGCCAATTTCTCTTGGAGCATCAGAGCCTGAGGTTATAAGTTTATTAAATTGTAGGGAGCATAGATACGGTGAATAGTCAAGATTTTTTCCCCAGGGTAAGGAACTCCAGAATTAGAGGCCTTAGGTTTAAGGTGAGGGTGGGAAGATTTAAAAGGAACCTAAGGGGCAACATTTTCATGCAGAGGGTGGCGCATGTATGGAATGAATTGCCAGAGGAAGTGGTGGGGGCTGGTACAATAACAACATTTTTAAAGCATTTGGATGGTACATGAATACAAAGGGAAATGAGCCAAATGCTAACAAATAGGAATTGCTTAATTTATGATATCTGGTCAGCAAGGGCCAGTTGGGCCGAAGGGTCTGTTTCCGTGCTGTACAGCTCAGTGACTCTGACAGTACAAAACAGAGCCAAGACAGGAGCAGCACAAAACACAAAGTAAACACAAATCAAACACAAAGCCAATTTTGCCAACAATGTTCCCATCAGACACTCCCGTGACAAGGACAACAAGACGTTACATACAGAATAAACCTCCCTCCATTCTTTCAGAGAGAGAGACATAAAATAAATAACAGCAAAGTAGACCCCTGGGGCACTGCATCAAAATCAAAGACAAGTGGTAAAGGTGACTGGAACATAACAGAGAAGGAAATACTGCCTACCTGGGTAACTCTCCCACAGAGGCAGCAACACTGCAAGAAGCCCCCAGTCCTGAACAACAGTCACTGGACTCAGAACATTAATTCTGCTTTTCCTCCTGCCAAATATCCCCAATACTCAGCACCCACAGTTCCTTTTCTTATTTTCAAGTAACCTCCTTCTGTGGTGTACAACTTGAAAATTAACAAAGGAAGCAAACCACCTTCCCTCTCAAAGCAAAGCAACCAAAACACCAGGTGGGACTCAAACTCACAATTCCAGGCTACTGAGGCCACTGGGACCACACAACAGCAATGCTGCACCCTGCCCTTCTGAAATTACCATATTCTTGCTTGTGTACCAGCTCTATCCTTTTCTAAATAATGATATTCACCTTAATCCTGCAATCAGCCTGGAGTGATCCATGTGTGTGCATCTCTCTCTCTCTCTCTCTCTCTGTCTGCCTCATGTTGGAATCCACTGTCATTCTCAATGGTGGGCAATCTTAATGCACTGCCTGTTGAGGAAGGCAACTCCCTTGATACACAAAAACAGAGGTTGCTGGAAAAGCTCAGCAGGTCTGGTATCTTCTGTGAAGGAAAAAAGAGAGTTAACATTTCGGGTCTGGTGGCCCTTCTTCAGAACCAGCCCCGAAATGTTAACTCTGTTTTTTTCCTCCACAGATGCTGCCAGACATGCTGAGCTTTTCCAGCCACTTTGTTTTTGCTCCTGATTTACAGCATCTGCAGTTCTTTTGGTTTTTATCCAAGGATACACAACCCAGAGTGAAAACATCTTTCCTCATATCTGTTAGAAATGGGTACCACCTTAAACTGTTCTAGATTCTCCAGCAATACAAATCTTCCTTTCAATATTGAGACAGTCAGGTCCATTAACATCCTCCCGTAAGGACAGCAACCAATACTGTTCACTGTACTCCAGATGCAGTCTCAGTAATGCGCTGTATATATGAAGCAGAACCTCCCCACTCTTCAATTCAATTCCCCTCAGACTAAACCATCACATTTGAATAGTTTTCCAGATTACTTCCTCTACCTGCACACTAACCTTCAGTGATTCATACACTAGGACACCCAGATCCCTCTGCATCTCTGAGCTTTGTAACCACTCACCATTTAGATAATAGGCTGCTTTCTTATTCTTTCTCCCAAAATGGACAATTTCACACTTTCCAACATTGTACTCCATTTGCCACATCTTTGCCCACTCACTGAACCGATCTGTATCCATTTGTAGGCTCTTTATTTCCCTTTCACAACTCACTTCCCTACCCAGCTCTGTGCCATCAGTAAACTTAGCTCCATACCTAAGCCCAGCACTGACCCCTCTGGCATACCATTGTCACACCCTTATCACAGTTCACCCTTCCACCCAACTTGGTATCATCTGCAAACTTAGAGATGTTACATTTTCTTCCCCCATCCAAATCATTAATATATATTGTACACAACTGCGGTCCCAGCACCGATCCCTGTGGCACCCCACTAGCTACTGCCTGCCAATTTGAAAAGGGCCCATTAATTCTTTGTTTCCTCTCTGCCAACCAGCTTCCTCTCCACCTCACTATCCTTCTCCCTATCCTAGGCACTTTAATCTTGTACATGAGGGATGGCTATCACCTTAACACGACAGTTTAACATTACTGTAAAACCCCAAAGGGCTGTGAGAAAAAAGTAACTTTCCAGACTGTGGAGTGTAATTTGGAACTTCAGAATGTTGTCCCCTCTGCCTCTGCTCACGGTGCTTCCATAGGAACTAGATTAAACCGCTCACCTGTTTCTGTCATAGTCAGGAGCAAGTGAGTGCCTGCCCACGTGTGTGTGTGTGTGTGTGTGTGTGTGTGTGTGTGTGTGTGTGTGTGTGTCTATATGTTTCTGTGTGTGTGTGCGTGTGTGTCTATATGTTTCTCTGTGTGTGTGTGTGTGTGTGTGTGTGTATGTTTCTGTGTGTGCGTGTGTGTGTGTGTGTGTGTCTATATGTTTCTGTGTGTGTGTGCGTGTGTGTGTCTATATGTTTCTCTGTGTGTGTGTGTGTATGTTTCTGTGTGTGCGTGTGTGTGTGTGTGTGTGTGTGTGTGTGTGTGTGTGTCTATATGTTTCTGTGTGTGTGTGTGTGTGTGTGTGTGTGTGTATGTTTCTGTGTGTGTGTCTATATGTTTCTGTGTGTGTGTGTGTGTGTGTGTGTATGTTTCTGTGTGTGTGTGTCTATATGTTTCTGTGTGTGCGTGTGTGTGTCTATATGTTTCTCTGTGTGTGTGTGTGTGTGTGTCTATATGTTTCTGCGTGTGTGTGTGTGTGTGTGTCTATATGTTTCTGTGTGTGTGTGCGTGTGTGTATGTTTCTGTGTGTGTGTGTGTGTGTGTGTATGTTTCTGTGTGTGTGTGTGTGTCTATATGTTTCTGTGTGTGTGTGTGCGTGTGTGTGTGTGTGTGTATGTTTCTGTGTGTGTGTATGTTTCTGTGCATGTGTGTGTGTGTGTATGTTTCTGTGTGTGTGTGTGTGTGTGTGTGTGTGTGTGTGTGTATGTTTCTGTGTGTGTGTGTGTGTGTGTGTGTGTGTGTGTGTGTGTGTGTGTGTGTGTGTGTGTGTGTGTGTTGACTCCTAGATTTCACAGTGAAGCTTTTCTCAAGATCACAGGAGAATGATCTGGTTTCAAGGTTGACCACAGAATTCAGTTGAATATGATTATTGACAAAAGGAGAGAGCTGGTACACCAAGAACGTCCTGATTACAGAAGGGCACATTGCAGTTATGGCTTTGTGTAGCCTAATGGATAAGGTGCTGGTCTCTGGAGCCAGAGATTGTGGGTTCAAGTCCCACCTGGGGCTTCAGCTTAGTTTGGACTGAGAGGAAAGATGAAGTACCTTCTGTGATTTCATTATGAATTTCCAAATCATACACCACAGAAGGATACTATTCTGAAATAAATCAGCAAACTCTGGATGCTGAATATCTGAACCATAAACAGAAAAAGCTGGGGAAATTCAATAAGTCTGGCAGCATCTGTGGAGAGAAAGCAGAGCTAATGTTCTGAGTCTAGTGACATTTCTTCAGGACTGGGGGCTGTTGTGGCATTGCTGACTCCAGGGGGAGTGTTACTCAAGCAGATACCACTGCATTCCTCTATCGCCATCTACATTTCATACTAAAGGTCCACATCTGATTCCCACTGAAATGTTACAATGATTATGATCCCTCCAGTATTCCACTCCTTCATCAATCTCCCTAAATCTGTGCCCTCTGCTTCTCCATCCCTCTGTCTGTTTGAGATTGAAAAGCAAAACTCTACCAATGTACCTCCTGGCTTGCCATAGTCATGTGACCTCTGCCCTGACCATTGACTTGAGCATCCATCTGGCAACAAGTTTCCAAATGATCCAGAATGTAAGGAAGTGATTGGATTTGGCGTGTGACATGGTGTCAGAAGTGGAGCTGAGGGCGAGTGTTGAAGAGCTGAATCTAAAGGGACAGACATGACTGTTCGGAGCTGAGGAAACTCCTACAAGCCACTGAAGAAGGAACAAGGATGTAACCTACGGTGGGAACATTGTGTTTTAGGCATAATAGCTGCATGTTTTCCTCTCCTAGCCCCGGTGGAAATGTTGGGTAATAAGAACCAGAACTGGCAGTGTTTCCATCCACAATGGCAAAATGATGAAATTGTGACAGATCGACCCAGCCAGCCAGAGCAGCTGTGAGTAGCTTGTTAGGAACAGGAGTTTGCCTTCAACTTGTAAGGCCTGCCTTTCCATTCAGTTGAAGCCTACAGCATCACCCAATGACAGAATTGTTGTGGTATATAAGGAGGCCATTTGGCCCATTATGGCTGCACTGACTCCTCAACCAAGCCTCATCCTCCAACACTTCCGCCATCTACAATCCGACCCCACCACCCAAGACATTTTTCCATCCCCACCCTTGTCTGCCTTCCGGAGAGACCACTCTCTCCGTGACTCCCTTGTCCTCTCCACACTCCCCTCCAACCCCACCATACCCGGCACCTTCCCCTGCAACCACAGGAAGTGCTACAATTGCCCCCACACCTCCTCCCTCACCCCCATCCCAGGCCCCAAGATGATTTTCCACATCAAGCAGATGTTCACCTGCACATCTGCCAATGTGTTATACTGCATCCACTTTACCCGTTGTGGCTTCCTCTACATTGGGGAAACCAAGCGGAGGTTTGGGGACCGCTTTGCAGAACACCTACGCTCAGTTGACAATAAACAACTGCACCTCCCAGTCGCAAACCATTTCAACTCCCCCTCCCATTCCTTAGATGACATGTCCATCCTGGGCCTCCTGCAGTGCCATAATGATGCCACCCGAAGGTTGCAGGAACAGCAACTCATATTCCGCTTGGGAACCCTGGAGCCCAATGGTATCAATGTGGATTTCACCAGCTTCAAAATCTCCCCTTCCCCCCACTACATCTCAAAACCAGCCCAGCTCATCCCTGCCTCCCTAACCTGTTCTTCCTCTCACCTATCCCCTCCTCCCACTTCAAGCCCCACCCCCATTTCCTACCCACTAACCTCATCCCGCCCCCTTGACCTGTCCGTCCTCCCTGGACTGACCTATCCCCTCCCTACCTCCCCACCTATACTCTCCTCTCCACCTATCTTCTCCTCTATCCATCTTTGGTCCACTTCCCCCTCTCTCCCTATTTATTTCAGAACGCTCTCCCCATTCCCCTTTTCTGATGAAGGATCTAGGCCCAAAACGTCAGCTTTTGTGTTCCTGAGATGCTGCTTGGCCTGCTGTGTTCGTCCAGCTCCACACTTTGTTATCTTGGATTCTCCAGCATCTGCAGTTCCCATTATCTCTTCAACCGAGCCTCATGACTTTAGGGCCAGTCTCCTGTTTGTTCCCTATAACCTTCCACATAATTTTTATTTAAATAATAATCCAATTCCCTCCTGACGGGCTCCATGGAACCCACCTCCACCATATTTCCCAGCAATGTATTCCATTGTCCGACGGCAATTTGTGTGAGAAACGCTTTCCTCTCGTCACTGTTATTTCTTTTGCCCATCATTAGAAATCCATGCCCTCTATTTTTGTTCTGTTTACAAGCATGAACAACTGCACCCTATTTACTCCACCCAGCCCATTCGTGTTTTTGAAAACCTGTCAAATCTCCCTCCCAGGTTCCTTCTCTCCAAGGAGAGCAATCCAAGCTTCTTCAAACTGTCCTCATCACTGATGCTTGTCAATCCTGGAACCATTCTTGTAAATCACTTGTGCACCCTCTGTCCACTGTATTCACATCTTTCCAACAACTTCCCGCAATATTCCAGCTGTGGTCTAACTGGTGTTCAACACTGGGAAAGGAGGCAATTTACTAGAATCGTCGAATCTTTACGGTGCAAAAAGAGGCCATTTCTAAAAAAAAAAAAAAAAAAAAAGTCCACCCTGGCCCTCGGGAGAGCCAATCCGCTTTTACCTGCACATCTCTGGACTGTGGGAGGAAATGGGCATGCTGACCAACCATTTACTGTAATCGCTACAGTATTGCTATTGGCATAGGAGTCATTAAGGTAGGTGGTGAGACTGTCTGTATCAATCAATCCTTTGTTCCAAGCATATCGTTCATGACCTTAATACTCCAATTGTTACATCTAATTTTCCACTGCCACATCTCATGTTGCTTTCATGTACAGGAAATGAGGCAGGTCAGGTATATGACCGATTGTATTGAATTCTAAGTAGAGCTAGGGAGATCATCTGGATCCACAGGTATATAGAAGCATCAGACCAATCAATACAATACTTGAAGGCTTGGTTTTTTTGCTGAAGTGTGAAAAATGTGTGCTTTGAGCCTGTTCCTGAATCACTGTTCAGGATTCTGACTAGTAACGCATCAAATTATCCCAAAATTCTCCGTGAGCTGTAAGTCAACTGCTTCTCTCTTGTGAGTTATCCTGTAAATATACATCACACTGAAATTGCCTCCCAACTCTGTGATGAGACAATATTGGGCAGAAGCACTGTGAGACTGGCAAGGCAGAGACAGTGAGAATTTGTACACTGAGCGGGAGATCACAAGATTGGCTGCTTCTGTGACAGAAATGTTGACTGCGAGAAAAACCAAAAGTGTTTGGCAACAAAACTCAGCATACCCCAGGTGGGGGGACTCAAACCCATAATCCCTGGCTTAGGAGGCTAATGCCTTGTCCATCAGGCCACTGGGGTGCTACTGTAGGCAGTCGCTTTATATTAATAACAAAAGTCGCGGCAATGACTTAGTCAGACAGCCACAGAGTGATACAGCACAAAAATAGGCCCCTCAGCCTACACTGGTCCATGCTGACCATGGAGCCCACGCAGCTAGTTTCAATTGTCCATGTTTGGTCCATATTCCACTAAACTCTTCCCATCCATGAACCTATCCAAATGCTTTTTAAATGTTACTATTGTACCAGCCTCAACCACTTCCTCTGGCAGCACATTCCAGAGACGCACCACTCTCTGCACGAAGAAGTTGCCCCTGAGGTCCTTCTCAAATCTTTCCCCTCTCACTTTAAACCCACGCTCTCCAGTTTTCAATTCCTCATCCCTGGGGGAAAATAAATAATATATATTCATCCTATCTGTGCCCCTCCTGATTTTATGCACCTCACTGTTCATTCTCCTTCATAGCAAGGATTAAGGTCCCATCCTGGCCAACCTTTCCCTCCAACTCAGGCCTACTGGTCTTGCCAACATCCTCTTAAATCTTCTCTGCACAATTTCCAGTGCAGCTGTGTGAGTTGGCAGGCACCAACTTGCTGCAGTCTCTCAACAATTGGTATCGTTCATCAGTGGGTAATATGTTCAATTCCACCTGCACCTGGGTCCGTTCAGCTTATATTCAGCAGCACCTCACTGACTGTAGACACTGCAGTAGCATCTGTCGACAGATTTATTTTGCAGAATCCATTCACCCATCTCCATCAGCTTAACATGGGCAGTTCAAAGGGAAGGTTTCGCTGCACCTTGCAAAACCCACACACACACACACTCACACACCCATGCATGCACACAGGCACGCACACTCCCATGCATTCACAAACACACACCTACACAACCCCCCCCCCACACACACACACACACACACACACACACACAAACGCACATACAAATACATGCACACTCACGCACACATACACGCACACACATGCGCACACAAACATACATACACATGCACACACATACACACACAAATACACACAGACAGACACATACATGCACACACACACACACATACATACATATACAGAGACACACAGTCTCACACACACACACACAAACAGACACCCGCACACACACACCCACACATACATGATTAAGACAGAAAAAACGCTAATAGTTTTACGCCGTTCCTGAGGATGGACAATGAACAGAGACAGAGTAAACAACATTCTGCAAATCCAAATGCCACTCCATAATCTAGAAAGTTACTTTTTTCTCACCGTGCTTTGGAGTTTTGCAATGATGATATGCTACTGTCTATAAGGTGACACATCCCTCAATGATCAGATACATTTCTAACTTCTGTTGTAGAATTTTTCTCCTGGAAGCTTTCTTGCTTTCTCTGTCTTTTTCCGACATGGTGAGAGTGTGGGAGATATGGAGCTTTCTATCTGCAGCCTCTGGATGTTCTCTCCTTCTGCATTGACATTTATTGATCGATTGATTTATTGTCACATCTACTGATATGCCATGAAAAGGTCTGTTTACGAGTGGTACGGCTGATCACAGCAAGAAAAGCATCTACAGATCAAAAAGACTGAGAGCCATATGGGTTACTTTGCAGATTAAATTATTTGAGGCTAGAATCCATTCAACGGTCTGATACGACCAGAAAGGAGCTGTTCCTGAAACTGCTCTTGCCTGACAGATGAGGTTGTAGGAAATCATTGCCAGGGTGCATTTGGTCTTTGATAATGTTGTCTGCCTTTCCACACCAGCGAGCTGCGTAAGTATAGTCTTTGGATGGAAGGTCGGCTCCTGTGATGGTCTGGGCTGTGCCCACCACCTTCTGGTTTCTTACAGTCCTGGGCAGAGCCTATGGATCAGGAAGGATCTAGTTGCAGAGGGCAGTCAACCAATCAGGAAACTTTTATTAAGCTGAATTTCCTCAACTTCAAATATCCTGGGTGCTGCTCAGTGTCACCTTCTCCCTCTTACTGCTTCCCAAGATCATCATTGTGTTGCACAGCTTAACAATATACAACGCCTGTTTGTTTTTAAGTTCCAGTAATATCAGACCAACTCCCAGTTCAGTTGATGGTCCCAATGGTGAGAGCGACACGGTCTCCTTACAGCAGAATGTCAGAGGTTGCGGGTGTTTGTGATTGGAACCACAAAAGCAGCCGGTAGGAGCCTGGATCAGCTCAGTGTAATCAGGCAGAGCCAACAGGCTTTGGTCGAAGGGAAATCACCTTGCGCTCTCTGCTTGAATTCCTTTGAAGAAGGAACGTGTTTTGTGGGGAACGGGGAACCAGAGGACGCACTGAGATTTCCAGGGGGCATTTAATAAGGAGTCATGTCAAAGGTTCTAGAGGCAGACAGTCAGGCAGAACAGAGGACGACCTTCAGGCCATCAAGTTCTCACCAGCCTGCCCACATGAATCCACTCGGCCCACGGCCTAGAATATGATGATGTTTCAGGAGCACATTGATGTGCTTTTAAAGGTTGTGTACTGTCCTGACTTAAGCCCCCCCGCCACCCCCCACCGAACTAGTGCATTCCAGGTTCCCACCAGCCTCTCGGTGATAATGTTTTTTCCCAATCATCTTTAAACCTTTAAGATTAATATTATACCCCCTTGTTATAGACCCTACACCCACTGGGAACGGCTGCTCTCTATCCACCCGATCCGTGCCCCTCATAAACTTATCCACCTCTAGCAGGGGTCCACCCCCAACCCCCCTTATCCTGCTCTGCTCTCGGGAAAACAACATGAGCTTATCCAGCCTCTCTCCATCTCTGGAATGCTCCATCCCAGGAAACATGCGGGTGAAGCTCCTCTGCTCCCCATTCCAGTTCTGATTCTTTTGCCAATTACAATAAAACAATTGCAGAAAATAAAAGCTCATGGTAAAGTGGGTAACACACTGACCTGGATATAAAATTGGCGGGTGAACAGGAAGCAGACCGCAGATAAAAGTGGGTCTGTTTTCACCCTGGCAGGATGTGACGATGATATGTCACAGGGGTCAGTGCTGGGTTAAAGTATGGAGCTAAATTTACTGATGACACAGAAATAGGTAGGAGAGAGAGTGGTGAGGAGGACATAAGGAGACTCCAGTGTGGGAAAGCGTGAGGTTGTCCATTTTGCCAGAAAAAATAAGAAAGCAGCCTATTATCTGAATGGTGAGAGGTTACAGAGCTGGGAGATGCAGAGGGATCTGGGCGTCTTTGTGTATGAATCACTGAAGGTTAGTGCGCAACGGGAGGAAGTAATCAGAAGAGAACTCATATATTGAATTTGATATTTTTCTGCACTTTCTCTACGGCTGTAACACTATATTCTGTTCCATTTCCCTGATGTACTTATGTTAGGGACAATTTGTCCGGTTAACACAATGCAATACTTTTCACTGTATCTCATTACATGTCTCAACAATGAATCAAATCAAGTCAAAAATGCTGTGGTTTACTGCGAGGGAAATTGAAAGCAAGAGTGGGGCTGGTTCTGCTTCAGTTATACAGGACATTGGTGAGACTGCATCGAGAGAACAGCGAACAGTACTGGTCACCACATGTACAGAAGGATGTTAATGTGCTGGAAGCAGTTCAGAGAAGGTTTGCTAGACCTGGAATGAACAGAGATCCTTATGGGGAAAGGCTAGACAAGCGAGGCCTGTATTGTGTGGGGTTTAGGAGAGTCAGAAATGACTTAATTGAAGCAATTCAGATCCTGAGGGGACTTAAATGGGTGGGCGTTGAAAGGATGTTTGGTCTCATTGGAGAATCTAGAACTAGGACTCAATGTTTAAAATTAACACGGGGACCATTTCAAACAGAGATGAGGAAAGATGTTTTCTCTCTGGGCTGTGAATCTTTGGAGCTCTCCTTCTCAAAAGGGTGTGCCTTCAGATTCTCCATCAATGAGAAAGACAGTGGATTCCAACTTGAGAGACAAAGAGACACAGGGATCATTGGATCACACAGTGAGGTGTTTTCACAGACATAAGAGAGTGATGTGGTTTTGAGGCTGACCTAGAATTAAGGAGAATATGATTATTTAGAAAAGGAGAGAACAGATACCCACAAGGACACAAAGAACATCCTGATTACAGAAGAACACATTGCAGGATCGATTTTGTGTGGCACCAGTGGCCTAATGGATAAGGTGCTGGCCTCTGGAGTCAGAGATTGTGGGTTCAAGTCCCACCTGGGGCTTCAGCTTAGTTTGGACTGAGAGGAAAGATGAAGTACCTTCTGTGATTTCATTATGAATTTCCAAATCATACACCACAGAAGGATACTATTCTGAAATAAATCAGCAAACTCTAGATGCTGAATATCTGAACCATAAACAGAAAAAGTTGGGGAGGTTGTGCTCCAGTACACAGGACATTTTTGTGACTGCATCTGGAGTACAGTGTACAATACCGGTCACTGTACGCACAGACAAATGTTAATGTGTTAACTGGCCTTATAAGGAAAGACTTGACAGGCTGGGCCCGTACCCTGTGGTGTTTAGATGAAACAGAGGTGAATGAATTTAAACATTAAAGATCCTGAGGGGTCTCGACCAGGTGTTTGTTGTCAGGATGTTTTGTCTCATTGGAGACTCCAGAATGATTCACCATCGTTTAAAATGAAGGCAGCGCCCATTTGAACCAGGGCTGAGGAAAGATGTTTTCTCACTGGGTTGTGAATCTTTGGAATTCTGTTGCAGTGCATTCGGATTCCTCGTCAATGAGAAAAAGAGTGGATAAAACAGGAGAGAAAGAGACACAGAGGTCACTAGATCTCTCAGTGAGGCTTTCTTCAAGGTCATTGGAGAGTGATCTGGTTTTGAGCCTGAAACAGGATTCAGGCAAATGGGAGTGTGAACAAAAGGAAAGAGCTGGTCCAGAAAGGGACACCAGTAGGAGAGTGATTACAGAAGGGCATGGTGCAGCTAAGGCCATCAGCAGCCCCAGTGGCCTAATGGATAAGGCACTGGCCTCCGGAGCCAGGGATTGTGGGTTCGAGTTCCACCTGGGACTGATATTGGCTGACTGTAATGGAACAGCTGCAGCACTGTTTGTGTTCTCTGTGATGTTGGTCACTTTGCTTTCTGGCTTTTTAAAATGGACACCATGGAAGGAGATGATTCGAAACTGGTCTGAAGATTGAAATTGTAAACAGAAGCAGCTGGGGAAAGTCAATAAGTCTGGCAGCATCTGTGGAGAGAAAGCAGAGTTCATGTTCTGAGTCTGGTGTCCATTCTTCAGGGCTGGGGGCTGTGTGGCCGTGCTGCCTCAGGGGGAGTGTTCCACAGGCAGACACCACTGCATTGCTCTATCGCCAAGTGCATTTTACACCAAAAGGTACTCATCCAATTCCCACTGAAATGTTAGGGTTGTTGCGGGCTTGTTGGGCCAATGGGCCTGTTTACACACTGTAGGGATTCTACAGATCTATGAATGAGGCTCCTCCATTATTTTATACCTTCATTGATCTGTGTCCACTGCGAAACCTTTCTTCCTACTGTTTGGGACAGAAAAAGACGACTGTATTCACATACACCTGGCTTTTCATACCCATGTGAACTCTGCCATGGACACTGTCTGGGGCATCCTTCTTGCGACCATTTTCCAAAATGGTCCAGAACACAAGCAAGTGACTGGATTGAGTGTGTAACATGGTGTCAGACGTGGAGCTGAGGGCGAGTGTTGAAGAGCTGGAACAAAAGGGACAGACATGACTGTTTTGAGCTGAGAAAGCTCCTATCGAGAAAGAACAATGATCCAATCTACAGCGGGAAACATTGCGTATAAGGCCCATTCTCCTTTTTGTTTCCCTGAGGCTTGTACATTGTCTTTTATCTAAATAACCCTGCTGATCCCTTCTGATTGACTCCAATCTCATCCACCACATTTCCTGACAGTACATTCTTGATCCTAACTGCTCGTTGTGTGAAAACCATTTTCCTCACATCTCCAATACTTCTTTTGCACATCAATTTAACATAGAACATAGAACATTACAGCACAGTACAGGCCCGTCGGCCCTCGATGTTGTGCCGACCTGTCATACCGATCTCAAGCCCATCTAACCTACACTATTCCATGTACGTCCATATGCTTGTCCAATGACGACTTAAATGTACCTAAAGTTAGCGAATCTACTACCATTGCAGGCAAAGCGTTCCATTCCCTTACTACTCTCTGAGTAAAGAAACTACCTCTGACATCTGTCCTATGTCTTTCACCCGTCAGTTTAAAGCTATGCCCCCTCGTGCTCGCCATCACCATCCTAGGAAAAAGGCTCTCCCTATCCACCCTATCTAACCGTCTGATTATTTTATATGTTTCAATTAAGTCTATTTTAAGTCCATCTCCACTATATTTTTCTTCCTTTTACAAGCAGAAACAACTTTTCAATATTTACTTTATCCAGTCCGATCATGATTTGAAAAAACTCCATCAAAGCTGCTCTCAGCTTCCTCTCTCCGAGGAGAACACTCCCAACTTGTTCAACCTGTCCTCATCACTGAAGGTTCTCAATCCTGGAGTCGTTCTTAAACCACTGCTGCACTCTCCATCTCCAATGTGTTCACATGTTTCCAATAATGAGGCTGTCACCAAGTTACACAATACTCCAGCTGGGCTCTAACTGGTGTCTGATACTGGGACAGCAGGCAATGTCCTATCATGGGCTACCATTGGCTCACAGACCTTCATAAACTACAAAATCAAGAGGAGAAACAATAAAAAGTAGCTGTTTTATCTGCTGCCGCACTTAGATCGACATCCACCGAGCCCATTGCCTCCAAGTCTTTTACTGGAGGCCATTCTCGCAAGAGCAGCTCATTAGCACAAAACCAACTCTCCAGACTTTTATGAGATAGAAATTGCACCACACCATCTGCAAGGGGGGCATTGAAACACAGAGCCAGAAATACCCTCCTGTGATACGAGCACAGCATCATTGTGAAGCTGACTTCCCAGTCCAAATCACAATGCAAACCTCACAGCACCCCAGGTGGGACTCGAACCCACAATCCCTGGCTTAGGAGGCCAATGCCTTATCCTTTAGGCCACTGGAGCCACACATTGGGCTACTCCATACAGAGTATATGGCCCTCCTTAACAACAGTGATCGAAGACAAAGCAACATCATGTTGAAAAGGGGTATTTTCTGACACAACGACATATGATAGCTCTCTGTAACAGTAACGTTAAATAGTGCAGCATTGTTACAACTATTGTGAGCCTGGTCTGTCTCATCCATCTCCATCCCGACCCCATCAAACACTCTCCAAAGACATGGTCCAGCTGAGGGAAGCTCATGCAACATTAACACTTTCAGAACTGTTACCTCAACAGCACTCAGCAACAGAATACCCTGAAAATCTCTCTTTCCTTCTTTTAGGAATGAATTAAAATCCAGCCCTTTGACATTTATCTATGTATCAGCCTTTTATTTATTTCAAAAATACACTTTATTCACTAAAATATCTTCATAGACATACAGAGTTACTGAAGCTGTTGGGGTCTGTACGATAGGATATGAAGAAACAAACAAACTCTGGAGCTTGTCTCTATCCAACAAACAAAGCAAAGGAATTTCTTACTTTAACACAACAATATTTACATATATTTGAGTCACGGTGTGGCCCTGATAAGTGACTGGACCCCCATTTAACATTGGCACAGAGACCTCAGATGGTGATCTTTCCTCACTGCGTTATAGCAGAAGCTGTCCCTAAGTTTGAGGGTGTCCCTCAGCGCATTGTCCCAGACCTTGAAACGTGCCAGTCTGCAACACTCGGACAGGGCCAACTCCTTGCTCTGGGAGACCAACAGGTTTTGATCAGACCAAAGAACACCGTTCACTGAGTTGAGGGTTCCCCAGGTTCAGTCGATGTTTGTCTCACTGTGCATCCCGGGGAACAGACTGTAGTGCACAGGGTCCCACATCATGAAGCTGCTGGGGATGAACCTCGTTACAAACCACTGCACCTTTCTCCAGACTTCCTTTGCCAAAGCACATTCCAGCAGGAGATACGTGACAGTCTCAACACCCACTCCCTATTTCCCAACCACAGCTACATCAGGGACAGCCTGTGGTGATGCAGAGAGTGTGGGGACACGTGGAGGATCTCACAGGTAGGACCGTTCTCCCCACCAGCCCAGTGATGCCTTGGTGCTTGTTGGAAAGGTCCCTCTCACCGCGCAAAGTGTGGCATTCTCACGACCTTCCTGGGTAGTACCCGGGAGCACCGTGCTTTCAAGGCATGATACACACACCGAGTTTACTGTTACACTTGCACCTTATAGTTTAATATTCTACACACTTACACAGATATATACATCCCTAAACATATTCCATGCACACACACCAATATGTACACTTCTGAGCAAAAGAAACACAATAAATAATTGATAGCCACAGGTGAGATGCTGGAACTCTGGACGTCGGCTAAAGTTGTGCCAAGATTTAAGGAAGGTGGTAAGGAAAAGCTAGGGAGCTAGAAACCAGTGAGACTGACATCGGTGGTGAGAGACTTGTTGGACCGGATTCAGAGGGACAGGAGTTACATGTGTTAGGAAAGACAGGAACTGACTAGTGATAGTAAACACGGCTTTGTGTGTGGGAAATCGTGTCTCACTAATTTCTTTGAGTATTTTTGAAGAAATGACAAAGAGGATTGATGAGGGTAGAGCGGTGGACTTGATCGAGATGGTTTTCAGTATGGCATTCGACAAGGTTCTTCATGGTACACTGATCGGCGATGTTAGATCAGAGGGAATAAAAGGAGAACTAGCCATTTAGATACAGAACTTTCTGGAAGGTAGAAGACAAGGGGTAGTGGTGGAGGGTTGTTTTTGAGACTGGAGGCCTGTGACAAGCGGTGAGCCACACGTATTAGTACTGGGATCACTGCCTTTTGTCATTTATATAATGGTTTGGATGCAAACATAGGAGGTTTGGTCAGTAAGTTTGCGGATGACACTAAAGTTAGATAAGTAGCAGACAGTGAGAGGACAACAGGATCTTGTGTATTTGGGTGAATGGGGTGAGCTATGACAGATGGAGTTTAATTTAGATAAATATGTGTAGGTGCATTTTGGAAAGGCAAATCAGGACAGGACTGAGACAGTTAATGGTAAGGTCCTGGGGAGTGTTACTGACCAAAGAGACCTTGGAGTGCAGGTTCATAGTTCCTTGCAAGTGGGGTCGCAGGTAGATAGGGCGATGAAGAAGGCATTTGGTATGCTTGCCTTTATTGGTCAGCACATTGAGTATTGGAGTTGGGACGTCATGTTGCATGCATACAGGATATTAGCTCGGCCACTTTGGGAATACTTTTGCAATTCTGGTCTCCCTGCTGTGCGAAGGATCTTGTGAAACTGGAAAGGTTTCAGTAGGAATTTACAAGGATGTTGCCAGGGTTGGAGGGCTTGAGCCACAGGGAGAGGCTGAATCCGCTAGTGCTATTTTCCCTGGACTGTCAGAGGCTGAGGGGTGACCTTAAAGAGGTTTATAAAATCATGAGGCGCATGGATAGTGTAAATAGACAAGGTCTATTCCCAGTATTCGGGGAGTTAAAAACTTGAGGGCATCGGTTTCAGGTGAGAGGGGAACGGCATAAAAAGGGACTTAAATGGCAGCTTTTTGGCAGAGAGGATGGTGCGTGTGAGGACTGAGCTGTCATGAGGGAGTGGTGGAGGCTTGTACAGTCACATTTAAAAGATACCTGGGTCTGTATATGAATAGGAAGGGTTTAGAGGGATATGGACCAAATGCTGGCAAATGGGACTAGATTTATATCGGATATCTGGTCGGCATGGAGGAGTTGGCCGAAGCATCTGTTTTTGTGCTGTCCATCTGTCTGACTCTAATGGATACATCCAGGACGGCACATTGCTGAACATGCATTGAAGGAATGTATGTTCCTACAGGTCAGTGATGGACCCTCAACTCTGTACAGTGCATAGACATGATTTAGATAGAGGGATCCAAATTGTGCAGCTAAATTTCCTGATGACACAAGGATAGGCAGGAGAGTGAGTTGTGAAGAGGACATAAGGAGCCTACAAATGGATATACCAGGGTACAGGGCTGTATGAACACAGCAGGCTAAGCAACATCAGAGGATCAATGCGACTGATGTTTCAGGCCTGGGCTCTTTGGTTCAGTGAGTGAGAAAAGGTCTGGCAAATGGTGTACAATGTGGGAAAGTGTGAAATTGTCCGTTTTGGCACAAAGAAGTGAAAAGATCTGTTTAATGTAAATGGTGAAAAGTTGCTGATCTCAGTGATGCAGAGGGATCTGGGTGTCCGAGTGCATGAACCCTCAACAGCAGTGTGCAGGTACAGCAAGTAATCAGGAGAAACAGATAGAATGTGATGATTTATTGTGAGGAGAATTGAATTGAAGAGTGGGGAGGTTCTGCTCCAGGTATACAGGACATTGGTGTGACTGCATCTGGAGTAGTGTACAATACTGTTCACTGTATGCACAGGCAGATGTTAATGTGTTAGAGGCAGTTCAGAGCAGGATTATGAGACTGATACCTAGAAAGAGCAGGTTGCCTTATGAGGAAAGGTTGACAGGCTGCGCCTGTATCCTGTGGTGTTTAGACGAAACAGAGGTGAATTAATTTAAACATTAAAGATCCTGAGGGGGTCGACCAGGTATTTGTTGACAGCGTGTTTTGTCTCAGTGGAGACTCCAGAATGATTCACCATCGTTTAAAATGAAGGCAGCGCCCATTTGAACCAGGGCTGAGGAAAGATGTTTTCTCACTGAGTTGTGAGTCTTTGGAATTCTGTTGCAGTGCATTCGGATTCCTCGTCAATGAGAAAAAGAGTGGATAAAACAGGAGAGAAAGAGACACAGAGGTCACTAGATCTCTCAGTGAGGCTTTCTTCAAGGTCATTGGAGAGTGATCTGGTTTTGAGTCTGAAACAGGATTGAGGCAAATGGGAGTGTGAACAAAAGGAAAGAGCTGGTCCAGAAAGAGACACCAGTAGGAGAGTGATTACAGAAGGGCATGGTGCAGCCAAGGCCATCAGCAGCCCCAGTGGCCTAATGGATAAGGTACTGGCCTCCGGAGCCAGGGATTGTGGGTTCAAGTCCCACCTGGGGTTAGGGCATGGCTTTCAGTGAGAGGAAATCTGCAGTACTGTACACATTTTCTGAGATTGGTCAGTTTCTTTTCTGGCTTTTTAAGTTGGGCATCATGGAAGGAGACGATTCTAAGGTAGTCTAAAGATCGAAATTGTGAACTGAAGCAGCTGGATAAAGTCAATATGCCTGGGAGCATCTGTGGAGAAATGCAGAGTTAATGTTCTGAGTCTGGTGTCTTCTTCAGGACTGAGGGCTGTTGTGGCAGTGTTAACACTTTGAGGGAGAATTCCCCAAGCAGACAAATACCACTACATGTGTCTGTTGCCATGTACAGTTTATCCTCAAGTTCGTCATCCAATTCCCAATGAAATGTTACAATTGAATATGATCCCTCCATTATTCCACTCCTTCATCAATCTCCCTAAATCTGTGGCCTTTGCTTCTCCATCCTTCTGGCTGTTTGAGATAGAAAAAAAAAACTGTACCATTATACGTCTGGCTTTTCATACCGATGTGAACTCTGCCATGGACACTGTCTGGGGCATCCTTCTTGCGACCATTTTCCAAAATGGTCCAGAACACAAGCAAGTGACTGGATTGAGTGTGTAACATGGTGTCAAACGTGGAGCTGAGGGCGAGTGTTGAAGAGCTGGAACAAAAGGGACAGACATGACTGTTTTGAGCTGAGAAAGCTCCTATCGAGAAAGAACAACGATCCAATCTACAGCGGGAAACATTGCGTATAAGGCCCATTCTCCTTTTTGTTTCCCTGAGGCTTGTACATTGTCTTTTATCCAAATAACCCTCCTAATCCCTTCTGATTGACTCCAATCTCATCCACCACATTTCCTGACAGTACATTCTTGATCCTAACTGCTCATTGTGTGAAAACCATTTTCCTCACATCTCCAATACTTCTTTTGCACATCAATTTAAGTCCATCTCCACTGTATTTTTCTTCCTTTTACAGGCAGAAACAACTTTTCAATATTTACTTTATCCAGTCCGATCATGATTTGAAAAAACTCCATCAAAGCTGCTCTCAGCTTCCTCTCTCCGAGGAGAACACTCCCAACTTGTTCAACCTGTCCTCAGCACTGAAGGTTCTCAATCCTGGAGTCGTTCTTAAACCACTGCTGCACTCTCCATCTCCAATGTGTTCACATGTTTCCAATAATGGGGCTGTCACCAAGTTACACAATACTCCAGCTGGGCTCTAACTGGTGTCTGATACTGGGACAGCAGGCAATGTCCTATCATGGGCTACCATTGGCTCACAGACCTTCATAAACTACAAAATCAAGAGGAGAAACAATAAAAAGTAGCTGTTTTATCTGCTGCCGCACTTAGATCGACATCCACCGAGCCCATTGCCTCCAAGTCTTTTACTGGAGGCCATTCTCGCAAGAGCAGCTCATTAGCACAAAACCAACTCTCCAGACTTTTATGAGATAGAAATTGCACCACACCATCTGCAAGGGGGGCATTGAAACACAGAGCCAGAAATACCCTCCTGTGATACAAGCACAGCATCATTGTGAAGCTGACTTCCCAGTCCAAATCACAATGCAAACCTCACAGCACCCCAGGTGGGACTCGAACCCACAATCCCTGGCTTAGGAGGCCAATGCCTTATCCTTTAGGCCACTGGAGCCACACATTGGGCTACTCCATACAGAGTATATGGCCCTCCTTAACAACAGTGATCGAAGACAAAGCAACATCATGTTGAAAAGGGGTATTTTCTGACACAACGACATATGATAGCTCTCTGTAACAGTAAATAATGCAGTATTGTTACAACTATTGTGAGCCTGGTCTGTCTCATCCATCTCCATCCCGACCCCATCAAACACTCTCCAAAGACATAGTCCAGCTGAGGGAAGCTCATGCAACATTAACACTTTCAGAACTGTTACCTGTGATATAACCACAGCACAGCTGGCTTTCCAGTGAGTATTTCGAAGCAAAACACACAACACAATAGATGGGATTTGACACCACAATCCCTGACTCAGGGGGCTGGTACCTTATCCATGAGGCTACAGAAGCTGCTGTTCTAAGCAAAACATACAGCCCTGCTTATTAACATCAGAGGATGAAACAGATAAAATTAGCAAAAGTTTGAAAAGTTCCAAAGTCTTACATAGTGAGGTGTGACAGCTCCCTGTAACATTAATGTTAAATAGCTGCATTGTTACAGCTATTGTGAGCCATTTTGTGAATCTCATCCATCTTCATCCCGACCCCATCAAACACTCTTCACAGACAGTGTGACATCATCCAGCTGAGGGAAGGTCATGCAACATTAACACTTTCGGAACCATTACCTTAACAGCACTCAGCTACAGAATAGCCTCAAAATCTCTCTTTCCTTCTTTTCAGAATGAATTAAAATCCAACCCTTTGACATTTACCTATGCATGAGCCATTTTTTATGTCAAAAATATACTTCATTCATAAAAATATTTTTATGTATTCATAGTCACTAAAGCAGTTCGGATCTGTACAGTAGGATATAAAGAAGCAAACAACCATTGGAGTTTGACTGTATCCAACAAACAAAGCAAAGGAATTTCTGACTTTTACACAACGGCATTTACATGTATTTGAGGCACTATGAGGGTCTGATAAGTGACTGGACCCCCATTTAACTTTAGCACAAAGACCTCAGACGGTGATCTTTCCTCACTGCGTTATAGCAGAAGCTGTCCATAAGCTTGAGTGCGTCCCTCAGCGCATTGTCCCAGACCTTGGGATGTGCCAGTCTGCAACACTCGGACAGGGCCAACTCCTTGCTCTGGGAGACCAACAGGTTTTGGACAGACCAAAGAACGCCTTTCACTGAGTTGGTGGATCCCCAGACCCAGTCGATGTTTGTCTCACTGTGCATCCCGGGGAACAGACTGTAGGGCACAGGGTCCCACATGATGGAGCTGCTGGGGATGAACCTCGTTACAAACCACTGCATCTTTCTCCAGACTTCCTTTGCCAAAGCACATTCCAGCAGGAATTGTATGACAGTCTGATTCCCCAACAACTATAACAATAAAATAGTACCCATAACACTCTCTAAAATGTTGCCACACGTTGCTTTCCAAAGTCACACGTTTATTTATAAAGATCAAATGGACCATAGTCTCATTTAACCTTTTGACCTTGCAGATCCAAGCATTCGAATGATCAATCTCTTGCAACCCAGTGATGTCAAAAAGTAATTTTCCAGTGCTTACAATAATTTTATATTTTCCAATGACACAACATTAAACAATCGTTAACATAACTCCACCAGCATTTTCACATACCATTATTCCTAAACCAACTCCACAGGGAATACATTCACGGATGACTGCTTCACAGAAAACCTACATTCTGTCTGCAGAAAAGAGCCTGAGCTTCCAGTTTGCTGCATCTTTAACATACCATCCTGTTCCCTGGTCATCGTCTCTGGTCATTACAATGTTCCAGCAAAGCTCAGCACAAGCTGGAAGAACAGCACCTCATTTGTCATGAGAAAGCTACAGCCTTCTGGACTCGAGTTCAACAGCTTTAGGCCTTGAGCTTCTGCCATCTCCTTACCCACCCCCAAGTTGGTCTTGTTATCACATAGTCTGCTGTTGTACACAAGCTATTGTTGGCCGCTAACAGTCCCCATCAATCGCTATTCATCGCCCTGGCCGGATCGTTATCCACTCATTTGTCTGTCCAACTGTTCTTCTCTCTCTTTGGGCTCCATCCCCACCTATCATTTACTCCTTACCCCCCTCCAACTGCTCTATTTTCTGCATAAAAAAACAACTTTTTCCCAGCTGCCATCAGTTCTGAGGAAGAGTCACCAGACCCAAAATGTTAACTCTGATTTCTCTTCCAGATGCTGCCAGACCAGCTGAGCTCTTCCAGTAACTTTTGTTTTTGTATTTGTAATATATTCATGGGAACAGATATTCCTGAACATAACCCCGTGTATACACACAGGTCTGGGTATTTCCAAAAGTACCTTCGCATGTACATACAGGTACATACATTCTTAAACAAACTTCCACACACAAACAGGGGTACAATTATCCCTGGAAACATGTGCATCTAGCAATGTACATTCCTAAAGACACCCAGCATATACCTATTCATTTCTTCATTTCTGAGTATATCTCCAAATTCACATCCTAAATAAATCTACAAATGTTTTACATAGTTTTGTATGTTCCTGGATTTAACTCCACATATTTATAGAGAGGTTTGAATATGACTCAACACACTTTGACTTGCACACAAGGGTACATACACTTCAGTGCATACTGCCTGAACACAACAGTATACGTAATTCTAAACATGTCTCCTTGTGTAGGCATGTGCTTATAGTTTCCTGAACATAATGCACATACCTGCAGGTCTGTATATCACTGAATATATCCTCACAGAATCACACATCCATTCAATCCTCAACATACTTCCACGCATATACACAGTTATGCACATTATTAAAAATGCCTCAACAAATAGATATGAGCACATATATTCATGAACATACCTTCTTGTGTACACAATGCTATGCACATTCCTAAGGCCCCACATACACACATAGATTTGTACATTCCTGAACACTTGTCCCCATGCACACACTTATACATTTCTAAACATAACTCCACATGCACACACAGGAATGCATATTGCTGAACATAAATCCACGTACACACACTGGAATGTATATTAGAGTCATGGAGATGTAAGCACGGAAGCAGAATCTTTTTGGTCTAACTTGTCCATAGTGATCAGCTATCCTAAATTAATCTGGTCCCATTTGCTGGTATTTGGCCCTTATCCCTCTCAACCCTCCCTATACATATACCTATCCAGATGTCTTTTAAATGTTGCAGTTGTACCAGACCCCAGCCCTTCCTCTGGCAGCTGATTGCATACACGTTCCACCCTCTGTGCGAAAAAGGTGCCCCTTAGTTTCCTTTTAAATCTTTCTCTTCTCACCTTAAACCTATGCCCTCTAGTTTTGGACACCCCCGCCCCGGGGAAAAGACCTTGTCTGTTTACCCGATCCATGCCCCTCACGATTTTATAAACCTCTTTTAGGTCACCCCTCAGCCTCCGATACTCCAGGGAAAATTGCCCCAGCCTATTCAGCCTCTCCCTATAGCTCAAACCCTCCAACCCTGGAACATCCTCATAAATCTTTTTTGAACCCTTTGAAGTTTCACAACATTCTTCCAATAGCAGGGAGACCAGAATTGCATGCAATTCTCCAAAAGTGGCTTAACCACTGTCCTGTACAGCCACAACATGACCTCCCAACGCCTATACTCAATGTGCTGACCAATAAAGGCAAGCATACCAAACACCTTCTTCACCATCCCATCTACCTGCGACTCCACTTTCAAGGAACTATGAACCTGCACTCCAAGATGACTGTTCAGCAGCATTCAAATCCTGCCCTGATTTGCCTTTCCAAAATGCAGCACCTCACATTTATCTAAACTAGCGGCACGGTGGCTCAGTGGTTAGCACTGCAGCCTCACAGCGCCAGGGACCCAGGTTCAATTCCAGCCTTGGGTGACTGTCTGTGCAGAGATTGCACATTCTCCCTGTGTCTGCGTGGGTTTCCTCCGGGTGCTCTGGTTTCCTCCCACAGTCCAAAGATGTGCAGGCTAGGTGGATTGGCCATGGCAAACTGCCCATAGTGTTCAGGGGTGTGTGGGTTATAGGGGGATGGGTCTGGGTGGGATGCTCCAGGGTGCAGTGTGGATTTGTTGGGCCGAAGGGCCTGTTTCCACACTGTGGGAATCTAATCTAATCTACTCTAAAACTCCATCTGCCACTGCTCAGCCCATTAGCCCATCTGATCAAGGTCCCGTTGTACTCTGAGGTAACCTTCTTCGCTGTCCACTACACCTCCAATTTTGATGTCACTTGTAAACTTACCACACAGGTTCACATCCAGTCATTTATATAAACGATGGAAAGCAGTGGGCCCAGCACTGATCCTTTTGGCACACCGCAGGTCACAGGCGTCCAGTCTGAAAAGCAACCCCCCACCACCACATTCTGTCTTCTACCTTCGAGCTAGTTCTGCGTCTAAATGGCTAGATCTCCCTGTATTCCCTCTGATCTAACCTTGTTAGCCAGTCTACCATGAGGAACCTTGTCGAATGCCTCATCAAAGTCCACATAGATCATGTCCACTTTTCTGTCCTCATCAATTCTCTGTTACTTCTTCAAAAAACTCAATCAAGTTGGTGAGACATGATTTCCCATGCACAAAGCCATGCTGATTATCTATAATCAGTCCTTGCCTTTCCAAATGCATGTAACTCCTGTTCCTCATGATTCCCTCCTACACCATACCCAGCACTGATGTCAGGCTCACCTGGCCTTTCCTTCCATCCTTTCTTAAATAGCGGCACAATGTTAGCTGACCTCCATCTTCCAGCAACTCACCTATGGCTGTTGATTAGCTTACATTACCTACAGTGTGGAAACAGGCCCTTCGGCCCAACAAGTCCACACCACCCATTGAAGCACCCCACCCAGACCCATCCCCCATATAACCCACACACCCCTGAACACTGCGGGCAATTGAGCATGGCCGATCCACCTAGCCTGCACGTCTTTGGACTGTGGGAGGAAACCGGAGCATCTGGAGGAAACCCACGCAGACACAGGGAGAGCATGCAAATGCCCAAGGCTGGAATTGAACCCGGGTCCCTGGTGCTGTGAGGCTGCAGTGCTAACCACTGAGCCACCGTGCTACCCCATGATGATACAAATATCAATTCCCATAGAATTCTGGGTACACTGGATCAGGTCCTGGGGTTTAATCCACGTTTTTTATGCATTTTAAGGTGTCTAGCACCTTTTCCTCCGTAATGCGGACATCTTTCAACACGTGGCTGTTTATTTCCCCACATTCTCTTCGGCACAAAATGGCCAACAAATGCCTCAAGCAAGTTCTGCAGAACATGGCTGACAGCATTTAGAGAGTGTGTGTGGGAAATTATTTGCTTATTGTAGCCTCAGCAAGCAGAACAATAGCAGGTCTGTACTAAATGAGATTGCACATGCACCTTCAATTGCTCCCACAGATAATAATACTTCACACTGACTAGTTGTTTCTCTTGATTTATTTAAGCAGTCTGTTATAACATTAAGAGTAGATTTTGGTTAAGATCCTTCAGATAAGCATAGCCACAGGTTCAGATACAGTTATAGTTCCACGTTTGTACAATAATCATCACAAACATATGAGGAAAAGATTTAAACCAGTTCAGGTAGTAGAGGTGCCCCAACCCATCCTTATCATTATAGGGAGGACAAAGATTATCAGACATTGGAAAGTGAATTGAATGAATGCATTGAGACAAAACTTATCAGGTAAAGAATTCTGACATTTTGTGTAACCATGTGGCTTTGTTGGAACTGATCAAGAAATCAATATTCTTTTCTATTCCCTGTAATGAGAAATTTAAATGTTCCTGATCTAATTAATCGACAGTTAACTTTTCGATCCGGTCAATCCTTTTCCATCATTAGAATAGAATTATGGTCACTGGCCCCAAGGTGCTCCGCCAATGACACATCAGTCACCCTCCCTGCCTTATTTCCCTAGAGTAGGTTAGATTTTGCAACTTTCTTAGAGGGTACATCCACATACTGAATCAGAAAATATTCTTGTACACACTTAACAAATTCTCTCCATCCTAGCCCTTAACACTACGGCAGTCCCAGTCTATGTTTGGAAAGTTAAAATCCTTTACCATTACCATCCTATTATTCTTACAGATAACAGAGGCTTCCTTACAATCCATCACTCCCTACGTTTTCCAAAACAGCTAACAATTATTTGAGATGGAGAAAACTAAATGAAGGTCCCGCACGACTACGTCCTCTACTACCTTTCCTGGCAGTGACCCATCTACCTGAATTTAGTCTTCGGTTTTCTCCCTTCCCTGCAACCATCATCCATCACACTCCCTAGCTCCTGTAAATTCCTCATTGCCTCTAACTGCCACTCCAATCCATGTGATCCAATGGAATTCACAATCAAGCACACTTCCTGCAGATATAATCATCAGTAACATGGAAACTTGCCCTAATCTCCCACATCCAACTGGATGGGTACATCACTCTACTAATGGCTATCTTTGTGCCTCAACAAACTACAGACCCAGAAATAGCACAGTCTTACTGCTCTAAAAATGTTGCTCCAGACTAACTTAATACCTATGTGTTTATAGTTTAATCAAGAGTCAGACCTCGATATAAAAATATATAACAATAAAAAGAGCCCACTCTGCTCATTATTGTAGATTTACAAAATAAAATGGTAAAATTATATTTTTAGCCACTTAGCTGCTCCCCTGCTGTGAGCTCATCCACACAGATTTCTCCAAGGGTCAGCTGTGAATTTTCCTGTTTGTTCATTTTTCACAGGCAAACTCTGATGTCCACAGGTACTTGAAATCAAATGGCAGAGGCAATCAGCTATGTAGATTCACTGCTGAGTCAGACAGATGTATACATTTACTTCTCCATTTGTTCCACTTCCCACGTCGTCACTACCTTTGTCTCAATTTCTACTTTTTAAAGCGTGTTTGTTTTCATCTTTTCTTGTCCCCCTAAAGTTCGAAAGCAATACAACAGCTTATAACACAGTAATTACTGCTCCTAGAATTTGAGCAAATCAGCTCCAACACTGAAAATACTTCAAAAAAAGGAGCACCTCCTACAGCCATAAATTTTTACTGTCCTCCATTTTGGATTACCCAGAATTCTCTATTCTGCTAAACATAATCCACATGTACAGGAATGTATATAAACATAACTCCACATGTATACACAGGAATGTATATAAAAGTAACTCTATATGTACACACAACACTATAATGCTGAACATATATCCACATGCACACGTAGGAATGTATATTGCTGAACATATATCCACATGCTTGGATGGGAATGTATACTGTTGAACATAAATCCAAAAACACACAGAAATGTATACTGCTGAACATAAATCACACACGGGAATACATATTGCTAAACATGATTCCTAATGCACACATGGGAATATATATTGTGAAACATAACTCCAAATACACACATAGGAATGTATATAAACACAACTCCACACATGTACACAGGAATGTATATAAACATAACTCCACATGCATTCACAAGAACGTGTATGAACACAATTCCACATGCATACACAGGAATGTGTATAAAGATAACGCCACATGTACTCAGGAGTGCATATAAACACAGTTCCATCTGTGCACACAGGAATGTATATAAACATAACTCCACATGTACGCACAGGATATTACATAAATCAAACTCCACACACACACGAGAACATGTATGAACTTAACTACACATGTATACACCTGAATGTATATAAATGTAACTCTGCATGTACGCACACGGATGTATATGAACATAAGTCCACATGCACACACAGGAGTGCATATTGCTGAACATAAATCTACATGCACACACAGGAACGTGTATTGATGAGCATAAATCCATATGCGCACACAGGAATGTATATTGATGAGCATAAATCCATATGCGCACACAGGAATGTATAATGCTGAACATAACTCCACATACACACACACAGGAACATATATTGATGAACATGTACCCACATGCACACACAGGAATGTATATTGATGAACATGTACCCACATGCACACACAGGAGGGTATATTGAGGAACATGCACCCACATGCACACACAGGAACGTATATTGATGAACATGTACCCACATGCACACACAGGAATGTATATTGCTGAATTGCCATGGATGTGGAAACAGACACAGTTGCGGAGAAGCGATGATTAGACAGCGCTCGGTGTTTGCCGGGGAGGGCTGGGGACAGACAGTATCCCTGTGCTCGGTGGGGGTAGAGAGGTTGGAGTGTGAGCAATGCCCGGTACCGGGGCGGAGAGCCGGTACTGACCCCCCCGCCGCTGCCCCCAGCAGACGGGGCGGGGAGAGGGGTGTGGGGGGAGAGGGGTGTGGGGGGAGAGTGAGTGCCGCAGTGCGCTAAGGAGCAGGCAGCGGGCTGAGGGAGGCGGCAGGGACCGCGAAGATGTCGGATCTACTGCTGCTGGCTTCACCGCGGCGGACAGGTACGGACGGCAGGCATAGCCGCGGCGGGGAGGGGACAGTGGGAGAAATGCAGGGGTTAATGCATCCTCTGGGGGTAATAGAGCGACTAATGCGCTCTCGAGAGGCGGCGTAGTACATCGGGTTACTGCACCCCCAGAGGGGGTACACAGGGGGTAGTGAACCCTCTGGGGAGGGGAATACAGGGGGTAGTGAACCCCCTGGGGGGGAATACAGGGGGTAATGAACCCTCTGGGGAGGGGAATACAGGGGGTAATGAACCCTCTGGGGAGGGGAATACAGGGGGTAGTGAACCCCCTGGGGGGGAATACAGGGGGTAGTGAACCCCCTGGGGAGGGGAATACAGGGGGTAATGAACCCCCTTGGGGGGGGGGGAATACAGGGAGGGTAATGAACCCCCTGGGGGGGAATACAGGGGATGGTGCACCCTCTGGGAGGTGGGTTGGGGGGATTGGAGTGACTGTACATTCATGTGGCTTTGATTTACTTGATTTAAGGTCAGAATTGAAAAGGATCCCGTGATGAATCATTGGCATCACTCGTTTAGATCAACGAAAGCTGTGATAGGTTCTACAGTCAGTTTCTCCTTGTTGCGTTTTGTTTTGAGCTGTTTCTTTACTTCAGTTGATAACTCCGACCTGCATTGGGGGTTCAGGGATGAGCCTGGTTTCTGAGAGTTTGTTTGTAACTGCAGCTGAACGATGATCTGCTGACCCTGTAGCATTCAGCCCCTGGCTAACGCACTATTGTCTGACCAATGTGGAAATGGGTAACCTTCAGCCCTGAGTCAGGAGGGAGGTAGGGGATTGAGATATGCGGAGCTGTCTCTGAGAAACAGATAGCACCTCAACCCATGGGAGGATTCCCAGAACTCGATGATGCCTGTTAGCTGTGGAAGGCTGTTCACTTACTCCCTGGTGTTACGTATACAGCGCATCTGAGGGTTTTCAGTCTCTTGGGGGGAGAAGGCTCAATCTGACGGCATTGTAACCAACTTGAAGAGAGATGGGAAAGGTGCTAATGTCAGTCACAGAAATTGGCAAACGTGGAATGAACAGCAAATAAACTGGAGTCCTTTTCCACCATCGACATAGCACCCACATTCTGGCTCATGAGACCGATAGTGGCCAGAGAGGACCAACCTGCTCTTCACTATAGTGCCCTGGGACTGTCACAATCAGATGGGCCCTTGGTGACATCTCTCATAGAGTCATACAGCACAGAAACAGACCTTTCGGTCCAACCAGTCCATGCTGAACATAATCCCAAATTCAACTAATCCCACTTGCCTGCTCCAAGCCCATGTCCCTCCAAACATTTCTTATTCGTGTCCTTAACTAAATGTCTTTTGAATGTTGTAACTGTACCCACACCCACCACTTCCTTAGGAAGTTCAGTCCACACACAAACCACCCTCTGTGTGAAATATTTGCCTCTCAGGTCTTTTTAAAATCCCTGTCATTTCATCTTAAAATTCCCCATCCTTTGGAAAATACACCTACCATTAACCCTGTTTGTGCCCCTCATGATTTTGGTACATATTGAGGTCATGAAAGGTGCTATGTAAGTGCACCTTCTTCCTTCCCTCCACACCTTCAGTCCTCATTGCTCTGGAGTTTGGTGCAAATCTAGAGTTTGCTTACATAGCCATAACCTTTCATAGCTTTCGATGTCTGTGTCCGGTTCTGGTTGCCCTTTCATAGGAACTATTTTATTAAGCTGGCGAAAGTTCAGAAAGCATTTACCAGGACGTTGCCGGGAGTGGAGGGTTTGAGTTATGAGCAGATAGGCTGGGACTTTTTCACTGGAGTGTAGGAGGTTGAGAGGTGACCTGTTAGAGGTTTATATAATTATGAGGGGCGTAGATAGGGTTAATGGCAGGTGTCGTTCTTCCAGGGTGGGGGCATTTCAAGAGTAAGGGTATATATTTTAAGGTGAGAGGAGAAAGATTTAAAAAAAAATAAGATGGACAATTTTTTTATGCAGGGTGTGGTTTGTCTATGGAATGAACTTCCTGAGGAAGCGGGTGGATGTGGATACGGATACAACATTTAAAAGATTTTTGGATAAATACCTGAATTGGAAAGGCTTGGAGGAATATTGACCAAGCACAGACAGGTGGGACTAGATTGATTTGGGATTATGGTCAGAACAGAGTGGTTGGATCAAAGGGCCTGTCTCTGTGCTGTATGGCTTCATGACTATCTCAGAGTTGTTACAAATGGACGTTTTTGTAAGGGTCAAATACTAACATTTGATTGATTGACTTATTTATTTGTTGTCACCTGTACTGAAATACAGTGGAAAGCTTTGTTTATGAGTGGTACAGGCAGGTCATAGTAAGCAAAGGATGTACAGATCAAAAAGACTTGGACAGAAGCATACAGGTTACAGTACGCAGGGTGTGTGCTAGGTGAGGTCAACATTAGCAAGATCAGCATTTTTTGAGGCTACAGTCCATTCGACAATCTGATAACAGCTGGGAACAAGCTGTCCCTGAACCTGCTGATGCGTGTGTGCAGGCTTCTGTATCTTCTGCCTGATGGAGGGAGTTGTAGGAGGTCATTACCGGAGTGAGATGGGTTTTTGATGATGTTGGCAGCCTTTACACGGCAGTGAGCCATGCAAGTAGAGTCCATGGATGGAAAGGTGGCTTCCACAATGGTCTGGGCTGTGCACACCACCTTCTGTAGTTTCTTAAAGTCCTGGGCAGAGCAGTTGCCGCACCAGGCCGTTATGCACCCGCACAGTGTGTTTGCAGCGGCACATCTGTAGAAATTGACGAGGGACCTTACGGACTTGCCAAATTTCCTGAGCTGCCTGAGGAAGAAGAGGCTTTGTTGTGCCTTCCTGACCGTCACATCTACGTGGGAAGTCCAGGACAGGTTGTCGGTTATCATCACTCTGAGGAACTTGATGCTCTTTCCCTCTCTCAACCTCAGTTCTGTTGATGTAGATGGGGGTGTGTTCTCCTCCTTTCTTTCCGAAGCTATTAGTGATTGCAAAGAAAGAAAATTGGAAGCTGACATTCTTTCAGCACTGCTCGATGTATTATAATTGTTCAGTCGGCCTTGTGGTATAGTCATGACCAGATTCCTTTATATTCTTTCATGGAATGCGGGTGTTACTGACAAGACACATTCATCACCCATCCCAATTTTAAATTACTGTTTCCATTATATCCTATTAAAAAGTAGTCATTGTGCTTAAATAAAAGCAACAGATTGCAAACACCAGAGAAGGCTGGGGAAACACAGTCGGTCTAACAGCATCCATGGAGAGAGAAACTGGACCTGCTGAGTTTCTCCAGCGATTTCTGGTTTTGTTTATTATCATTGTCTTGTTTAACTCAACATGTGTTTCCCTGGAGATGGCTCAGTGGGTATTACCATGATTGACATAACTCAGTCATGTGGACAATAAAGGGTTCTGAAGAGGAGGCATAGGTCAGCAATTATTGCACAGAGCGATAGGTCAACCGTGTTGCTGTGGGTCTGGAGTCACATATTGGCCCAGACCTGGTAAGGATGGTAGATCTCCCTCTCCAAAGGACATCAAATGGGATTTTTAGGGCAATCAGTGATGACTGTCATGATCACCATTATGAGACTAGCCTTATAATTCCCTTATAATTTATTGATTTCATTCAAATTTTAGAACCTGCCAGGTGAGACCACGCTCCCAGAGATTAGCCTGGGTCTCTGGATTGCTAGTTAGTGATGTGCCACAACCCAAGCTCAGTACAGATTCAGCACAACTCTACACCTCTATTTTAGAAGGCCAAGATCCCAAATACTTATTCGCTGTGTCGTGCATTCTTTCCAGTCCCATATACACGAGTGTCGCCTGTCCCTGCACTATCTGTAGCAGTGTGCCATGAACTTAATATTTGCTGTCCCCATTTCTTCAGCTGTCAGTTCTCTGTATTAAATTCTGGCTGTTGTTTGACTGCTCATTTCGTGAGCCTGTCTGTGTTGCCTGGCACCCAGCAGTCAATTAATGTCCTCTTTGCTGTCTGGCTCCTCTCCAGATTGGCCCGTGTGTAATTTTCCTGTCGATTCCAATGTCTGTGTTATTCTTGTGCCTGAAACCAGCAGTGTTGACCTTGGGGGAACTTTCAGTATGAGAATCAGCCATTTCTTAAACAGTGCAGCAGTCTGTCTGCATGTCCATTGTTTCAGGAAGATGAGTGATTGCTTTCAGTATGGAGAATGCACATTTCTCAGACAGGGCACAACATGAAGACATTATAATACAGTAACTCCCTTATAATTTTGCAATTTTCTTATTATTCTATGCTTTATTTTTATTCAGGATTATTTGTACAATGCTATTAATTACAACTACTTGCTTCATTTGTATTACCTTCACATTTTGACATCAGCTGGGATAATGCTTACTGGAATGTGAAATGTGGGCTTCATTAGCATTGATGTGTTGGGCTCTTCCATTGGTGAGTTGTGAATTCCCAACCATCATTCACAATTCAATGTGACAGGACTGCAGAGCTTAGGTCTGATCCGTTGCTTAGAGAATCGCATAGCTCTGTCTATCACTTGCTGCTTGGCGTACAAGTAGTCCTGCTTGGTGGCTTCACCAGGTGGTTTTCAGGTAGGCCTGGTGCTGCTCCTGTCATGCCCCCCTGCACTCTCCCTTAGAACCAGGGTGACCCCCAGGCTTGATGGTAATGGTTGAGTGGGGGATATGCCGGGCCATGAGGTTACAGATTGTGCTGGAGTACAATTCTGCAGCTGTTGATGGGCCACAGTGTCTCACAGATATGCAGTATTGAGTTGCTAGATCAGTTCAAAGTCTGACCCATTTGGCACAGTGTGAGGAGTGGCAGATGGAGTTTAATTATGATAAATGTGAGGTGCTGCTATTTGGAAAGGCAGATCAGGGCAGGACTCGCACACTTAATGGTAACGTCCTTGGGACTGTTGCTGAACAAAGAGACCTTGAAGTGCAGGTTCGTAGTTCCTCAGAAGTGGAGTTGCAGGTAGACTGGATGGTGAAGAAGGCATTTTGTATGCTTGCCTTTATTGCTGAGTGCATTGAGTACAGGAGTAGGAGATCATTGTAGCTGTGCAGGACATTGGTTCAGCCCCTTTGGAATACTGCATTCAATTCTGGTTGCCCTCCTGTAGGAAAGATGTTGTAAAACTTGAAAATGTTCAGAAAAGATTTACAAGGATGTTTCCAGGTTTGGATGGGTTGAGTTATAGGGTGAATAGATTGGACCTGTTTTCTCTGGAGTGTTGGGGGCTGAGGATGGCCTTATACAGGTTTATGAGGGGCATGGATAGGGTGAATACTCAAGGTCTTTCCCTCAGGTTGGGGGAGTCCAAACTAAAAGGCATAGGTTCAAAGTGAGTGGGGAAAGAGATAAAAGGGACCTAAGGGGCAACTTTTCCACACAGAGGGTGGTGCGTGTATGGAATGAGCTGCCAGAGGAAGTGGAGGGGGCTGGTACAATTACAGCATTTAAAAGGCATCTGGATAGGTACATGAATAGGAAGGGTTGAGAGGGATATGGGCCAAATGCTGGCATATCGGACTAATTCAGTTTAGGATATCTGGTCAGCATTAACGAGTCAGACTGAAGGGTCTGTTTCTGTGCTGTACATATCGATGACTCTAATACTTAATGTTTTCCTCTTCACCATCTCAACAACAAACACAACAGGCATAGAAAGTAGAGATAACAAGGCGTAGAGCTGGATGAATGCAGCAGGCCAAGCAGCATCAGAAAGTACGCCAGCAGACATTCGGAGAATATGTACTGTGGTGATGAAGACATCCATTACTCAGTGCCTTTTTGTGAACCGGGAATACAATTTGTCATGTTCAGGTTCCTAGTTATCTTTTGGGTACCCCTCCTCTTCAAAACTGGACACCGCTTAAACACAGGGAGCTGCCATTTACAATAGAGAATGAGGTTTCACTCAGGGCGTCTTCTGTCTTTGGAGCTCCCTTACACCAGGAGCTGTGCAGAAAGGGCCATTGAATATTTTTAAGGTAGAGGTGAAGAGATTCTTCACTAGCAAGGAAATTGGTGATTATTGGGAGATAGGCGGGAGAGTGTCATGGGGAACCACTCAACAGATCAGTGTTGATCATGTCATAGAGGCATACAGCACAGAAACAGACCTTTGGTCCAACCAGTCCACACCAACCATAATCCTGAACTAAACTAGTCCCACCTGCCTAAGCTTTATCAATATCCCTCCAAACCTTTCCTATTCATGAACTTGTCCAAACATCTTTTAAACAATGTAGTTGTACCCACATCCGCCTCTTCCTCAGGAAGTTCATTCCACTCACAAACCACTCGCCACGTAAAAATGTTGTCCCTCATGTCTTGTTTAAATCTTTCTCCTGTCACCTTAAAAACATGCCCCCTAATGTTGAACTCCCCAGCTCTAGGGAAACGACCCTTGCTGTTCACCATAACTACACCCCTCATGATTTTATAAATCTCTATAAGGTTGCACCTCAACCTCCTATGCACCAGCGAGGATAAGTTCCCGTCTATCCAGCCTCTCCCTGTAACTCAAACCGTCCAATCCTGGCAACATCCTGGTAAATCTTTCTGAACTGTCTCCAGCTTAGTAATATCCTTCCTGTAACAGGGCAACCAATCCAGAAGAAGCCTCACTAACGTTCCGTACAACCTCAGTGTGACGTAGGATGCCTTGCATGGCCTGCTGTTGCTCCTCTTTTGTGCGTACACCTGTAATGTCATATAGGGCCAAGAGTAGGCCATTTGGCATGGGTTTCCTCTGACTGCTCTGGTTCCCTCCAACAACCCAGAGATGTGCAAATTTAGGTGAATTGGCCATCGTAAATTGCCCCATGGTAGCCAGGGATGTGCAGGCTAGGTTGGGTTAGCCATGATCACTGCAGGGTTACAAGGTGAGGGTAGGGGGGTTGGGTTTGGGTGGGGATGATTTTTGGAGAATCAGTATGAACTTTATGGGCCAAACACTGTAGGGAGCCTGTGCAAGTCCATACCACACAAATGACTGACCATCTCCCGTGAGAAAACTCTCTCCATGAATTTACCATGAATAGCTGCCAACATCACGACAGTGACTGAGCCCTGAGAACATTTGATTCAACTACTACTAGACCCCAATCATTTACCAGACCAGAGACTTTCCTGATGACTAAGGCAATGGTAAGAAGTTGATGTCACTGGGCTAATAGTAGAGGATAAAGGTAATGACGTGGAGACACAGGTTCAAAACCCACCATGACACCTGAAGGAATTTGAATTCAATTAATTAATTAATAATAAAATAATCTGGAATTGAAAGCCATTCCTGATAATGGAGGCCAAGAAACTGGTTCACTAAAGTCCTTGAGGGAAGATGAATCTGCCGACTTTACCCGGTCTAGCTCAGGTGACTCTGGAGCCCAGGATGTGTTTGCCTGCGATTGCCTGAGGAAGCCACTCAGTTGTGTTCAACACGGTCAAAAATCAAACAAAAAAGGGAATGAAGCCCGAAATGGCACAGCAGGAGGTGTTCAGGCTCTGTGCCCCATCCTCTCCAGCACCCACTTACCTGCCTGGCCGCATTCTCCTTTCTCCTGTTGTTTCCCTTTTGTAGCAAAGTTCACCTTTTCTTTACTTTTTATTCACTCACGGGGTGAGGGCCTTACTGGCCAGGCAGCATTTATTGTCCACCCCTAATCGCCCAGAGACCAGTTAAGAGGCAACCACATTGCCGTGGGTCTGGAGTCACATGTAGGTCAGATCAGGTAAGGATGGCAGTTTCCTTCCCTAAAGGATATTAGTGAACCAGGTGGGGTTTTCCAACAATGGGTCCATGGTCATGGTGAGACGCCTCATTCCCAGATATTTGTTGACTTCCAAGTTCCACCGCCTGCCGTGTTGGGATTCGAAGCAGATTCTTATCCGCAGCTGTGATGGAGGAAGGCTGTTGTGAGGATGTGCTGTGGCGGTGGTGGCAGTCTGGTAGACCCGGATGTCCGTTCCTTGTGGCTGAGGCTTCGCCGTTGGTGGGTCTGGTCGCTTCCTCCTGCCAGCGGTGCAGTGACGCCTCTCGGGGTCGTAGTGCGGTAGCTCTAGTTTGTTCCTCATTGCTGTAGCAGCATGGTAGTGGCTTCGGGTGGCGAGGGAAGTGGCGATGGCTTCAGCATTGGCAACTTGGTGGGTCCAATCTGTCCATTCTTGCTGTGGCGGAGATGCAGGGGCCTTCAGCGTTAGCTGTGTGGTGGGTCTGGCCTGGACGTCCTTACTTTGGGGGTGGGGTTTCGCTGGTGGCGGCCCACAACCTCTTCATAAAAGAAAGGAAGAAGCCTTGGCTAATCACCCTATTGATGCCCCACACGATTTTGTAAACCTCTATAAGGCCACGCCTCAGCCTCGCTGCTTCAGGGAAAATAGCCCCGGCCTATTCAGCCTATAGGTCAACCCTGGCAACGTCCTTGTAAATCTTTTCTGAACCCCTTCAGGTTTCACAACATCATTCCTATGGCTGGGAGATGTTCTGAGGAAGGGTCACTTGATCCAAAATGTTCACTCTGCTTTCTCTCTCTGCAGATGCTGCCAGGCCTACTGAGTTCCTCCTGCAGTTTCTGATTTTGTTTCTGATTTCCAGGGTTCGCAGCTCTTCGGGCTGTTCTTTTGTAACCGTTTTTACTCCCTTGGTCACTGGATGACGGTAGAAATTTGCTAAGTATATAAGCAGTGCAGTGGTTTCCATGGAAATATGTGTGTGTGACCGAGACATTATCTGGGACCTGTGCTGAGCAAAGCAGTTATGACTGATGGACAAAATTTTATGGACATTTTCAGTTTGATTGGAGACTGCCAGGACTTTATGGTGCAACTATGCATAATGAGTCCCGAGGTATGATTTTCCTTTCCTGTCAGGGTTATTACAGCAATCCAAGCCAGTTTCCGTATTACAGAGGTAATCCAGCGCCAGCCAACGTGTGACCAATAATAGTGGGCAATGTTTCAAGGTCTCGTAGGTTCCCAGGATAATACACCCACTGCATTTCGTAACTTGTGTTACAAATTGCATCCTGGCCTTGACATTGCAGTCCTCTCTATCATTTCTGCTCCTGTAGAAATGTTTCATACAGTGAGTAGGACAGAATGACGGGAGGGATAAAGAGTTGAACTTCGCTTGCTCTCCGTTGAGATTATATGTTCGGCTTTATTTAAAGTGCATTGCTTGTTAGAAGCTTTGTGTCTTTGACAAGACACCGTGGCCTAAATGGATTTTGGCCGCTTCTGTAAGGGAAGAATGTGAATGATAGCTGGACTGATGTCCTGGTTAACAAAATGATACCAACGTCCCTCCTATGGTTGCAGCCATTTTTACCCCGGCCAATAAGGTTTATGGGCCCTTGTTACCTGTACATTTGAAAAAGAACATTGTTGTTATGTTTTAATAGAATGCTGTACTCTCTCTTGATTCTCTGGGCTTTGGGAGTCTAGTGAGTCACACACTTGTGGTGAGTCTCGTGTTGGAGCTGGAATCAAACCCACAGCAAACGTCGAGATTATAAATGTCTAAAAATGAGTGACACGGGCTCTCCATCGCCTCCAAGTTCCCCTCCAAGCCAATCGCAGTCCTGACTTGGAAATATATCGCCATTCCTTCAGAGTCGTTAGGTCAAAATCCTGTAATTCCCTCCCTCGGGGCATAGAGGGTCAACCCACACAAAATGGACTGCACCAGCTTCTGAAGGGCAACTAGGGATGGGGAGTGAATTTTGGTCCAGCCAGGGACGTCCACATCCCATGAGTTAATTCAGAAAGTTATCATTGACAACAAACCCCATGGTGATTTCTCCCCCAGAATAAGGGAGTATCATGGCTATGTTAAATCTCTCCCTGTGTTTGCTGGCAAATGTTAATTCCTTTTTTAAAAATAACAACAAGAGCCCATTGGATTGTCAGAGAAGTCCTGATTCATTAATCCCCTTCAAGGGAGGAACCTCCGCTGTGAAAAAAAATCGCAGTTTCATTGCTCTCAAGGTGTTTGTGGTTCAATGCAATGACCTCCAAATAACCTCGTATGAAGGTTTTCTGCTTTTTAAACATTAATTTGTCGGTTGGCAGGATAAGTTGGCATTTATTGCCCGTTCCTAATCGCCCCCCCGAGAAGATGGTGGCAAGCTATTGGAAGCGTTTCAGGCAAACTGGAACACGTTGTTGTAATTGTGAGATAGAAGCTAAATTCACCCTAGCAGCATCAGTCAGGGATGGGAATACACTGTGACTGACATAATCCTGATCCCACCTTGCTCTTAAATCGTGACCTTGCTTGTACATCTGAACATTTTGTTCACCATAAAGTCGACCGCACAGGACTCGTGCACAGAGAGCTAACTGTCAACTTGTCCTTTACCAGTAATAGGACCTGGTGAATTATTACTTAATCAAACCTTAATGGCTACAAGTGAGGAAGTTATGAATTACTGATGCTTTGAGGTGTGTATTGAACTCCTTACACCTACAGAGCAGTTCATTATCAGCTGAGGAATGATGGGGGAGTATGTCCTTTTTCTCAATGTGATGCAGGCTTCAAACAACACTTGTCACTGCTCAGCAACAGCACTTATTTCAATTCTTCGTGACTAATTAGCAATTTAATATGTATTATAATTCTTACCCGCCCCCTCCTTCAGTAAGGACAAGAACATACACCATTTAATTTCTTATTTAAAAATATGCTTTGGTCATAACATTTATAAAAGTAGATTCCAAAATATTTCACAAATGCTATACTCTGTTTTTATAATGCATTTGCTGCGAGTATCAGTGAGTAACAGGAGAGGTTTGTCTAACAAGGAGAGGTTGAGTGGTATTATCGCTGGACTGTTACCCCACAGACCCAGCTAAAGCTCTGGGGACCTGGGTTTGAATCTTGCCACAGCAGATGGTGGAATTTGAATTCAGTTTTGAAAAGATGTGGAATGAAGGGTCTAATGATGACCGTGAATCCATTGTCGACTGTCGGAAAAATCCACCTGCTTCACTAATGTCCGTTAGAGAAAGAAACTGCCTTCCTTACCTGATCTGGTCTACATGTGACTCCAGACCCACCGTAAGGGGTTGACTCTTAACTACCCTCTGGGCAATTGGGGATGGGCAATAAATGCTGCCTGGCCAGTGGTGCCCTCATCCCATGAATGAATTAAGAAAAAAACAAATAACATTTCCACATTCAGAATGGGTATTGTAATGGGTTAAACTATTGTCTAGCTTGTTGACTGATGACCTGCATTGTAGAGCTGGACAATCTTACCCCAAAGCACACCTAGGGTTTCTGATGGTGCTCTTGTGTGGTCTACGGTTGTCATGATGATGTCATGGACAGGGACCACACCCTTGTGCGTCAGTAAGCCTGTGATCCCTGGACCCACAGTGAACACAATTTACACCATCCAGACGTGACTACAATGGGTGTTTGCAGTCACACTAACTTTGTATAGATCCTGGGGTGCGGTATCTCCTAACCATCTGCTGCCACATACCTTACACATATTGTGTTCTGGATCCGGCCACACCACCTGCATCACTTACATGGGCTATCATGCTGATGATGAGTGAATTACACAAGGCCTGTACCCTTGGCGTACCCACTGACAAGGTTCCATTGACCTGTTGACTTTCTGTAATGCTTCAACAGTGACTTTTGAGTTGGCCCAAGATAGCTGTTCTGTAACCCTTCCAGGGTGGTTGATGCTATCACAAGTTTGAGTGTTCACTTAAAGAATCACAGAGGCATACAGCACAGAAACAGACCAGTCGTGCCGACCATAATCCCAAACTAAACGAGTCCCACCTGCCTGATCGTGGCCCATGTCCATCCAAACCTTTCCTAATTTCTATATCCGTCCAAATGTCTTTTATAATTGTAATTGTACCCACATCCGTCACTTCCTCAGAAAGTTCATGGCACATGCAAATCTCCCTCTGCATAAAAAAATTGCCTCTCGTGTCTTTTTTTAAATCTCTCCTCTCACCTTAAAAATGTGCCCTGTATTCTTGAAATCCCCCATCCTAGGGAAAGGACAGCTACCATTAATTCTCCCTATACATCTCATTATTTTATAAACTTCTGTCAGATTGCTTGTCAACCTGTTACACTCCTTTGAAAAAAAGTCCCAGCCTATCCAACCTTTCTTCGTAACTCAAACCTTCCATATCTGGCAACATCTTGGTGAATCTGTTCTGAACCCTCTCCAGCTTAATAATATCCTTCCTATAACAGGGAGACCAGAACTGGAGACAGTACTGCAGAAGAGGCCTCACCAATATCCTGTACAACCTCAACATGACGTCTCAACTCCTGTCCTCAGAGGACTGAGCAATGAAGGCAAGCGTGCTAAACATCTTTTTAACCAATGACGACTTAAATGACCAGAAGGCAAAGTACTGGGCTAATGGTAAGACTCTTAGCAGTGTAGATGAGCAGAGAGATCTCGGTGTCCATGTACACAGATCCTTGAAAGTTGCCACCCAGGCTGACAGGGCTGTTAAGAAGGCATACAGTGTTTTAGCTTTTATTAATAGAGGGATCGAGTTCCGGAACCAAGAGATTATGGTGAAGCTGTACAAAACTCTGGTGCGGCCGCACTTGGCGTATTGCGTACAGTTCTGGTCACCGCATTATACGAAGGATGTGGAAGCTTTGGAAAGGGTGCAGAGGAGACTTACTAGGATGTTGCCTGGTATGGAGGGAAGTCTTACGAGGAAAAGCTGAGGGACTGGAGGCTGTTTTCATTAGAGTGAAGAAGGTTGAGAGGTGACTTAATTGAAACATATAAAATAATCAGAGGGTTAGATAGGGTGGATAAGGAGAGCCTTTTTCCTAGGATGGTGACGGTGAGCACGAGGGGGCATAGCTTTAAATTGAGGGGTGAAAGATATAGGACAGATGTCAGAGGTAGTTTCTTTACTCGGAGAGTAGTAAGGGAATGGAACGCTTTGCCTGCAACGGTAGTAGATTCGCCAACTTTAGGTACATTTAAGTCGTCATTGGACAAGCATATGGACGTCCATGGAATAGTGTGGGTTAGATGGGCTTGAAATTGGTATGACAGGTCGGCACAACATCGAGGGCCGAAGGGCCTGTACTGTGCTGTAATGTTCTATGTTCTATGTAACCACATGTCTACATGTGACGCAAACTTTAAAGAATTATGTACCTGTACTTCTAGGTTCCTCTGTTTTACGACACTACCCAAGACCTTACCATTAATTGTATAAGCCCTACCCTTGCTTGTTGCACCAAAATGCAAGACCTCACATTTATCCAGGTTGAACTCTATAAGTCATTTTTCAGCCCATTGACCCATTTGATGAAGATCCCTTTGTAATCTTAGAAAACCTTCTTCACTGTCTACTACGTCACTAACTTTGGTGTCGTGCACAAAATTACTAATGATACCTTCCATATTCTCATCCAAATCATTTATATAAATGATAAATAAAAGAGGATCCAGAACCAATCCCTGTGGGACACCACTGGACATAGACCTCTGATCCAAAAAGCAACCCTCCACCATCACTCTCAGCTCCAGCCATTAAGCCAATTTTGAATCCAATTTGCAAGCTCACCCTGAATCCCGTGTGACCTAACTTTACCAGTTAGTCAGCCACGTGGATCCTTGTCGAAGTAAACAATGTCTACTGCTGTGCCCTCATCAATCATTTTGGTAAGTTCCTCCAAAAACTCAGTTGAGTTTGTGAGGCACAATTTTCCTTGCACAAAACCATGCTACTAATCCTTAATTTTGCCTCTCTAAATATCCATAAATCCTATTCTTTGTACACACCTCCAAATATTTAGCCACGACTGCAGTCAGGCTCACAGGTCCATAGTTCCCTGGTTTCTCCTGCCAACCTTTCTTAAACAAAGGTGCAACAACAGCCCCCCTCAAGTCATCAGGCACCAAACTTGCAGTTAGAGATGATGCAAATGTTCCTGCAAGGGGGTCTCGCCGTTTCCTCCCTTACTTCCGAGTCTGCTGCTGTGCAACGTGACCAGCCACCCCTTGTCTCTGCATCTCCTCGTGAGCAGGTCAGCGGCCTCTCTCAATAAAAGGACACGAATCCCAGATGGTGTGTTCTGGTACTGAACTTATCTCAGAATTGACCTTTTGAGCGTTGACCACGTTTTGTCGGAGAAACCTGACATGTCTGGTCTGTCAAAGCCTTCATTGCTCACAGTAGTTTTCATTTTCACGGTTTTATTTCCCTGTTTTACAGATATTATTTATTTACACTTTTTTTGATGAATTTTGGCGATTAATTAATTCAGCGCTGAGCTGCAGTACCTATAGTGGCCACCACCTTAGCGGGCCATAGGTTATGCTTGATTGCAAGGATGGCGCTGTCTGGGTTGACAGCACCACGTCATGATTTCGGTGGGGAATGAAAGACTGCAGGTTTCTAACATGAAACCAAGTGGTGAATAAAACCTCTCTTACGGTTTTCTCCGGAATTCCCTATCTATGGGCATTGTGGGTCAAGCTGCAGCACGAGGCGGTTCAAGAGGGCATCTCACCCCCCACCTCCTCCAAGGGGCAACTAAGGATGGCCCAGCTGGAGATGCCCCACATCCCGTGAACTAAGATGTGTGGGCTGGGGAGGCACAAGATAAGGATGTTCTCCCCCTCCTTTTCTCCAGGCCATGCTGTCCCTCATCCTTGAGGCAGGCAGATGTCACAAAGCTGCCCCCTAGTGGCTGGGCTGTGAATACATCTCGCTGGAGCCACCAACCAGCCACAAACACACGCATACACACGCACTCCGTCCCTGCTGCGATCTAATGCTGTACAGCCATGTGACTTGGTCTAGGGTTGAAGAGGAAATAATGAATGAATGACAGGTCCCAGCTGGGTGACAGTAGGGCAGGGTTTGGGGCTGTGGCTCAGGACTGCAATGTCAGAGTCCACTGTGAATCCAGACCCTGCCGGTCCCCTCCAGGGGTTTTGTCCTGATTGGAAGTTTATTGCCCACAGCAGGGAAGGGTGGACTCTCAAATAATTCCCCCACCCCTCCACCAGTGACCCGACTAACCTCGATTCCTAGTGATTATCACCTTGCTGTCTGTGGGAGATTGCTGTGCTCAATTCGATCTCTGCATTCCCCACGCTGTCAAATGTGTTGCTTTTCGAAGGCTGTGAAATGCTTTGCGGTATCGATCCTGAGGCAGCCCAAGGTGCTGCAGAAATATGTGTTCCTTCTTGAGAGTTTGAGTCGAATGTTGCCAATTTGAGGACAGTTGTGAGGCATGTTATAGAGTCATAGAGCTGTACAGCTTGGAAACAGACCCTTCGGCCCAACATGTCCATGCCGACAGATATCCTCAATTAGTCTAGTCCCATTTGCCAGCATTTGGCCCATATCCCTCTAAACCCTTCCTAATCAATGTACCCATCCAGATGCCTTTTAAATGCTGTAATTGTACCAACCTCCATCACTTCCTCTGGCAGCTCATTCCATACATGCACCACCCTCTGTGTGAAAAAGTTGCATCTTAGGCCCCTTTTAAATCTTTCCATTCTCACCTTAAACCTATACCCTCTAGTTTTGGTCTCCCCTACCCGAGGGAAAAGACCTGGTTTATTTACACTACCCATAACTTTCACAATTTTAGAAACCTCTATAGGGTCACCCCTCAGCCTTCGACACTCCAGAGAAAATAGCCCCAGCCCATTCAGCCTCTCCCCATAGCTCAAGTCCTCCAACCCCAGCAACATCGTTATAAATCTTTTCTGAACCCTTCCAAGTTTCACAACATCCTTCCTATAGCAGGGAGACCAAAACTGAACACAGTATTCCAAAAGTGGCCTAACTACTCTCCTGTATGGCCACAACATGACCCTCCCAACTCCTATAGTCAATGCACTGACCAATAAAGGCAAGCATACCAAACACCTTCTTCACCATCCCATCTATCTGCGAATCCACTTTCAAGGGACTATGAACCTGCACCCCAAGGTCTGTTTGTTCAGCAACACGTCCCGGGACTTTACCATTAGGAGTATAAGTCCTGCCCTGATTTGCCTTTCCAAAATGCAGCACCTCATATGTAGCTGCATTAACCTTTATCTGCCACTGCTCAGACCACCAACCCATCTGATCAGGATCCCATTGTACTCTGAGGTAACCTTCGTCACTGTCCACCACACCTCCAATTTTGGTTTCATGTACAAACTTAGCAACCGTACCTCCTGTGTTCCCACCCAAGTCATGTTATATAAATGACAAAAGGTAGTGGACCCAGCACTAATACTTGTGGCTCACTGTAGGTCCAGTCTGAAAAACAGCCCTCCGCCACTACCCAAGACAACAAAGTGTGGAGCTGGATGAACACAGGCCAAGCAGCATCTCAGGAGCACACAAGCTGACGTTTTGGGCCCAGACCCTTCCACCCTCTGTCTCTACCTTTGAACTAATTCTATATCCAAATGGCTAGTTCTCCCTGTATTCCATGTGATCTAACCTTGCTGTCCAGTCTACTATGGGGAACCTTCCCAAGTGCCTTACTGAAGTCCATATAGATCACATCCACCGCTCTGCCCTCATCAATCCTCTTCATCTTCAAAAAACTCAAGTAAGGTGGTGAGACATGATTTCCCACACACAAAGCAGTGTTGACTATCCCTAATCAGTCCTTGCCTTTCCCAATAAATGTAAATCCTGTCCCTCAGAATCCCCTCCAACAACTTGCCCATCACTGATAAAAACTGAAAGAACTGCAGATGCTGCGAATCAGGAACAAAAACAGAAGATGCCAGAAAAGCTCAACAGATCTGGCAGCATCTGCGAAGAAAGCTCAGAGTTAACATTTCGGGCTTAAAGAGAGAGAAGAGCAGTTGGATAAACAAAGGAGTGGGTAGCGATCTGGCCGGGAGGGTGAACAGATGGTAATGGGGACTGTTAGTGACCAAAAATTGGTAGTTTGTGTGACAACAAGGCTTGGTGTGTGGGGTTGGGGGCTGGGACATGGGAGAGTGTAAGCACTAAAATTACTGAACTCAGTATTGAGCCTGGAGGGCTGTAGGGTCCCCAAGTGGAAAATGAGGTGTTGTTCTTCCAGCTGGTGTTGAGCTTCACTGGAACGCTGTAGCAAGCTGGAGATGTTGGCGCGGGAACAGGGTGGTGTGTTAAAGTGGCAGACAACCGGAAGCGAGCTCTACCCTCTCTGAGCTTACCTGAGCCCCGGGAGCTTTGACACTTAACTCAAAAGTGATGTTTGGGGCAGGAAGCCCCTCTGTTGGATGTTTTACTGCCTGTTTTTTGAGAATTGTGC